>NC_016492.1:1500000-1756361 GCF_000237345.1 Naumovozyma castellii | reverse complement strand
ACAGGGATGAACGTCGCCATCTCCCCCAGCGACTGCGTCACCGAGTACGCCAGGGTCGCCATGAACAGGTACGCGATCAGGGCCCCCACAGGCCCAGCGTTCATCAACGGCGTCGACACACCGATCGAACACGCCCCGTCCCGATCCGTCGCCCCCCAACGCTATCATCCCCATGTGCCGCTGCTTTAGCTCACGCCTGACCGTCTCCGCCTCCACCTCAACACTTATCTCACGGATCTCCTCTTTCATCTTGCTGTCCTGATTGTGTCCCCCAACATAACCTGAAAGCAAATTTTTCCTTCTTTTCCACTACCTCACACCCACACACCCATCTCACACCCCACTGTACTGTACTGGAGCGCAAAATAGTCCCAAAGCGCTTGGTCTGTATCCGAAGATTTCCAAAATTTAGCTAGAAGCTGAGAGAGCATTGTTTGTTTAATACCATATCCCCAGCGAGAATAATAAGATCTAAATAAAATAAAACCATTTATGGGTTTAGAAGGATTACTAGTGACTTGCTTTCTGGGTTTGGGCTTCTGTTTGCTTGGATATATAATTCGAATGGTCTCGAGTTCTTGTAATACCCAGTTTGGTGGTTGAGGGATTGTGATATTCTTAGGATCTTTCAAAAAGATATTAAAACAGGTATCGTAGGTAACAGGTTTTGGTTTCAAAGGTTGCTTTGAGTTTCTGTTTCTTACTCTTCTTGGAATGTTTACCTTGAATAAGGGTTTGTTTTGATTGCAATAGATGGTACTTGACATGGGTTTGTGATGTTTACTCTATCTTCTATTGAGAATTAGTTTATTTACAAATACTTAAAGAGAGAGGACGAACGTCCTCTCCTTAACCATTATATATATTTCCTTTTTTGATTGATGCAGTTTTTAACATGGGATTCTTTTTTCTAATGTGAAACTTAAAACCCAGACATGCAGTTTCAAAAATTTATTTTCAAAAAGTATATAAGAGACAATGGGAATAATAATGCAACATTATTAATCAAAAAGTAAGAATCCATACTCCTTGAACTATGAATAAGATTGCCATACACGATTTATTAAATCCTCCAAATACAACAAAGACTCATGAACAGTTAGAGTCCATTAACACACAACTAAACACAATATGTTCTGTATTTCCAACAACTGAAAATCTCGACTTTAAAACATATCAAGAGCAACTTCGAAATATTGCAGTTACATTGTCATCATTAACAAATCAGAATGAACTAAGTTCAGAAAACAAGAATGTTCTACGAGTAACATACCAGATATCTTCAGTTCTCCTTAAATTATTGGGCGAGAACGCCCATAATAAGGATCAGCCTAAAACACCAACTTCTGGATCTGAATCTGAACGAAATCCAAAGTTGGTTTTTAATATTCTAACAAAGAAGAGGATGAGTCCTACATCAAATGAACCACGCAGGGGTCATAGATTAGCAAAAGAAAAGGTAGATTTACTAGAACATTGGTATATTCAACATATGGACAACCCATATTTAAATAAAGCAAGCTTACAAATGCTAATGCAAGAAACAAGTTTATCCAAGATGCAAATAAAGAACTGGGTGTCCAATAGAAGAAGAAAAGAAAAATCACTATCCATAGCACCAGAGATTGTTGACATTCTAAATAAACAAAAGTAAATAAACAATAGCCTCTCCTTTTTATTTAGCCAATGTTTCTTTCGGAATATCTGCTCTAACAATATCTTTTTGTCTTTATCAATTATATACTTTGTGTTTACGGGCTGCTTCACGTAATTATTATACAGTTGTTTAAGAAGCAAACTCTTCTTAAACAAACTAAGTGACGAATTGAAAATATCCTATTTGGCCTCCTGGTTAGTAAACATTCCCTCCTATATCTTTTTTCACAAACATGCTTGACTGATTTCATTGAACAATGTGTCTACCCCTGATCCTGGTTCTATCCTCTGTGACATCTTGTTTATGTCTTTTCCCTATGGTTGCAGTTGGCTTACTCACGGAGGCGCTTTGCTAAGTATGGAAGGCCTTTTTTGCGGCGTCGGGCGCCAGCCCGACATTTTTTTGTGTGACATTCGCGTCACGACTTCTGAATTATTTGCAGTTTTTTGTAAAAGCAACGGTCATTTCGTCTTTGTCGGGTACGGGCTTTCCCATTAGCCTCATTTCACACGTCTCTTTAGAGTAGCCACTGAGAATTTTATGGGTTGTTTAACTTTTGCATTATAGAACTTAAATAATTTCCATTAAACACCAGTATTGTGCGTGCACGCCATTTTTTCTTAGAATGAACAGTGAAGGTCAGCAACAAGTTCAAAAGAAATCTTCATTTAATAAAGACACTTTGCACTATTTTTTTGTTGCAGTGATACTTTTCTTACGATTTTCTGAATTTTTGGGCCACTTTTATACTTGTTAAGGAAATTTTTTTATTTTGGTTCGATTATAACCACCTTAATGGCCAACTACATGACCATTAAAATACTTGTTCCCTTTCTCGACCTAATGAAAATTTTTAATATTTTTTTGTGGAACAAAAGCCAATCTGGTTGCTTCAATAGTTTATAATTTATAAAGTTTCTTTCTTCTCTTTTTATATATTATGTAATTATAATATATACGCTAATATTTAATATTCTTATATCTCATGCCCTCTATAGTTCCAACATAAAGCAGCTATAAATTTGTTTATAAAAGTGACTACATTGATATTTGATGTAAATTTGGAAAAGGAAACTAAAAGCACGATGGTTATTTCTTTTCTTTTTTCTGTAGCTTGAAGTTAAGAAAAGGAATCTAGTTCAACGGACTAGACGAGATACATACATGGTCACTCTCATTGACATAAGGTAGTTCACCTTTTAAGACTAATAAAATAGTTGGTATATTCAATAGTGACCCCATATTGATTATATGTGCATGCATTCTGTGTAATCCTTAATGGGAAAAGTAATGAGTGACATTGAGAAGATAGCATATAGCACAGGTAGTAATACATGTAATGGATATCCTTAGTACCAAGAAAATGACCAACCATCATACCCGCCAAACTTCTGCAGATAAAGAAATGATTTGATTTATATTTTTAAGGACAGACAAAAATGCAGTCTTGTTCAGTTAACGGAACTTGAAATGTCTGTTTTCTATTGACCTATGTAAAGAATATCTGAACTGGATTGGGTTGACATTGCTTTGGAGCAAGCTCCACAAAAAAAAAAATTTAATTGAGAGATTTTCATCCTTTTTCACATTGTGCAAATGGTTCCTAATGAAAAATGCATTACTCAAATATGTGCTTAGATTGTCATGATATCTTTTTTGTTTAACGGAGTCAAAGAGTTCGTTCTTATCTGATACAGTGTAATTATATTTCTTCAGTAATTTTGATACTTGAACAAGAGGAGTTGTGACTCGTCAAATTGAATGTCCTTCCCTTTGCTAACGTTGTCCTTTTGTGGAATGGTTGCCTAATATATGGAATTTTATTAGTGTGTAGGTGTATGTTGTAGCTATGCTGAAGTGGTCTTTGGATGCCAATTAAGAGAGTGTTAAAAATCATTGTTTATTTTTCTTCTTGTTTTAAAAATACTCAATTAGGATCAAGAAGTACAATGCTGTAATATCTTGGAATATAGTGGCAGTAATGATACTGGAGAAATAAATGCTCTAGATACTAATCATCTTTCCTAGACTTCGGGAGCGGTGTAAGTATAAATTAAGGTTAACTATTGAAGCATTTGTTTCATTTCATAGCTTTTCAAAATGTATGGCACGTTCAATTTCTGGTTCATGTTACTAATTCATTTCCTGATAATGTTTGTAACCGTGTTTGTGATTAACTGTTTCAGTTCGTGAACCTGAGAAGACTGAAAAAGTGAAAAACAACTCCTGTATTGCAGATTTTTTTCAAGGTTTTGGCTCCAGGTCACTAATGAAACCCGAAAAGAAAAATAAGAGGATAATTCATTAGCATTTATAAACTGAAATATATGTATATCAAACCTACTATTACAAAACGTTAATTACTATCGAGACATAATATTCTTAAGCTCTGCCCAAAATTGGTACAGGTTGAATTGGATCATTGATGAAAGTTGGCGGAGTAATCCTTTCATGTTTAGCCTTTTCCCTTAGGCGTACTAAAGTTTCCTCTAGATCCTGTACTGTATTGGAAGAACCACCACATGCAATAACTAGGATAATGTCATCAGAAGATAATTTATGACCCAATGCGTTTTCCAAGATGTTGGTATTATATGCTAAATGGAGTGAGGCACCACAAGCAGGTTCTGCAACCATATTGAAATCTTGGGTATATTTGAGACAAGTTTCAATAACATCAGTATCTTCTACGACAACAGAACGTGTATGATATTTCTTAGCATATTCAAAAGTTTGACTGGAAATGCTGGCAGTACCTAAAGAAGTTGCAATACTTGTTATTTTGGAGAATTCAATTTGTTTACCTAATTTCAAAGAAGTATTAAATACATGACAACCTTTTGTTTCCACACCAACGATTGGAATCTTATCAGCTAACTTATGTTTTTCTAACCCTTGGATGATCCCATTATAGAGACCACCACCACCAACGCTACAAACAATACCTTTAATCTTATTTAGAGCAATATTTTGTTCATTTAAAGTATCAACAATTTCATCCACCATAGTTGAATGGCCTTCCCAAATATCTGGGTTATCAAATGGATGAACGTATATTGGTTCAGTAGTATTTAAATCAATGGAATTCATCACTGAGCTTTTCAAATACGTATCAGCTTCTTTCCAGTGAGCACCATTGATAATGACGTTAGCGCCCGTAGCTCTAATTTTCTCTACCATTCTTTGTTTAGTTGCAGTGGGGACTACAACTGTACATGGTAAGGATAATCGTTGACTTGCTGTAGCAGCGGCAAACCCAGCATTCCCACCTGAACTGGAGAATACCTGTGGTGATTTATTACCTGATTTTTTAATTCTGATGGCATTCTTCATTATTAAATTACCAATACCCCTACTTTTGAAACTTCCACTTGGTTGAAGGCATTCGTATTTTAAGAAGAATTGTGGGATGGAAGTAGATGGTTTCGTAGAAACAGCAGGGAAGAATTGGCGAAGCAAAGGAGTCTTATTGTAGACGATAGACATAATATAGTTTCTTAGTCTTTTAATTGAGCGATGAGCTTAATATTGTAAGAGACAACAAGATAAACAGCACTGTTGGAAAATAAATACGGACGTTGCAATTCTTGATCTTGACCTTGGCCTTCTTATATACTTTACCAATGAAAAGTTCATCGACATTGTAGTTCATAACCTTTCCATAATGATACTATGCTAGTGGAGATTAAATTCCACCATAGTGGAAATACATCTCCACCGCTAAGCGGCCTTTTTTGTTCATCGCTTCATCTCCAAAGATAATGAAAAATTCTGAAATGTCAACAATGGGTTGATAACAACAATCGAAACAGCTGAAAGATTACAGACTTGGATCACATAGGGTTAGGGCAAACAAGAACACCTTGTAAGCAATGTCATTACTGCAGGATATTAGCGAAAGGCTATTGGTCCGTTCCCAGGAAGCAATCTTACAATTGGACGTTTGGATTCAAAGGCAAAGGAGACTTCAGGAGCTGATGGAAGGAGAAGAAGAACAAGAACAAGGTGGTGATACTAATACAAATATGGATATTAGAGGCACTCTACCGCAATTCCTAGAACAGTACAATACATATATGGCACAGTTGAACTCACTGCAGGTCCGTGTCGAGTTCATCAGGGACACCTTAGTAAATAAGAAAAATACAGGCATTAGAAATCAACAACTAGAAAGCAATAACTCGGTAGATGAACAAAAATATATACAAGATCTGGTTCACGAATTTCAAGATATTACACAGAAATTGAGTGAATTGTCTACAGTGCGAAACCCTTCGACAGCATCTTCAAGGAGTACCTCAACAAAAAGCAGCATTGAGTCGTTCAAACCAAAACCGTTACGAATTATTTCTAGAAGTAATACACACTCTCATTTACACCAGCAAACTTCTTTAGATAAAAAAGTGTCCTTTAATGAAGACGAAAGCAACTCTTCAATTTCACACTCCAGATCTATGGAGTCTCTGCATGAAAATTCAAAATCATTAAGAAATACCAAATCAATGGATGTCTTAAAACGTTCCACATTTAAAAATCATTCAGACTTTAGTAAGCTGTTAAATTCAAGGCAACGGCTTTCCATTAATATATTTGATGATGACCTTATAGCCAATGAAGATGGCAATGAATTTTATAATCAATATTCGGATTCGGATCAGGCAACAGTGATATCTCATGGTACACCTATTAGAGGTGCAGATACACCTTTACTTCGAAGGTACAATTCTCATGAAAGTATATTGTCATTTAGAAAACCTACCCAATCAAGGCAACCAAATCAAATTCTACCGTATAGCTCCGTTAGACAACCTTCTATGCAAAGCGTGGCTGTTAATTCAAATCCAATTTTTTCTAGAATGAGACCAAATGCAACGTCAAAGGACCTCTTATCATCTTTCATTAATAAACCACAACCTAACCGTTTACATCAGCAAAAACCTAAACCCAACAGCAATTCATTATTTGGCAAGTGGAATTTTTTTAATAAATTTAATTCAGTGACATCGGAGATTGGAACAACGACCACTCAACTATACCCAACGAATTCTTCAATGTCAAATAAATTTAATCCAAATGATATTCCAAGTTCAGCATCCATAAGGGAACCTGTTTTTGACGATTCTCTACATTTAGAGGACTTAAATGATGCATTGAATACTGAATTATTACTATAACCGACTAAATATTTGCATAATAATTTTCATATTCTAGTGCCTAGGTCAAAATATAACTTTATATGTATATAAATATATATTATATTCAATTAACAATGTGACAGCCCAAATTAAGAGTTTTCGAAACTTTCATCATGTGATGAAAATAAACTGCTTCTAGTAGGCTTTATTTTGCTTCCTATTTTTTCCCGGTTCTTATTTTTCTTGGGCGGCATCAATTTTCTACTCTTTCCTAAATATGTAATGGACGCCTTGGAACTACCAACTGTCTTGTAGACTTTAGATATTGTAACAGTTTTGTTCCCATCTTTAAATTTCTCATTAATATCCGTCCTGGAACTAAAGGATTTAATAACCGACGGTGGCTTGAATCCTCCCAAGGGAGATGACTCAACATTCTCCACATTATTTATTAAGTCAATGGTGTTAGTCTGACTTGGATTTCGGAACTCTTTGATGGTGCTTCTCTGTTTTAATGAAAATAGGTCTTCTACGTTTTCACCATGTTGTTCCTTGGCAAGATCCTCTTCAATATTGAACTCCTCTAAGTCACGGCCACTTCTTAAAAATGATAGCGTCTTTTGAACAAACTCTTCAGATATCACATTCTTTTTCTTATCCACCCCAGGTGTTACATCTTGCTCTTTTTCTTCCTGAGTGTCTAATTCAGTACTAGATTTCTCAATGGATTCAATATCCCCAAAGGCATTTTTTTCATCAACAATATCCTCTACCATACTTTCAAAGAATGCTTTGGATTTGGGGTTCTTTATTAGTTTCTTATCGTCACCAATTTCTAACATTCTCTTTTTCATTAACTCTCTTTTTCTTTTATGATATTCTCTTAACTCCTCATCGTCTTCATCATCATCACTCAATTCAAGGTCTAGCCCTCCTCTTCTTCTCTTGCGGAACCCTCCGTTCTTTATATCATATAATATCTTTGTAATCATGTTTAGATCCATTTCCTTATTCTCCAGTGCTAACATCTGACGTATCTCATCAGGATTGAAATTTGACTTAGAGTAATCATCAATCATTTTCTCCACCTCCGAATCATATTCATCTGATACTTCTCCATCTGCACCACCAATACCATGCCATTCATCTTCGGATTCTTCAGCTTCCATTTCAAATAGTTTATTAACACCCTTTTTCTTCATTTCTTTAGTTCTTGCAGCATTCTTTTTCTCTATTAATTGGATTCTTTTTTTCTCAGCAAGGATCAAAGCATGGCGTTCCTCTTCTGTTATCTCTTTATTCTCATAGGTGGATTTTTCATCTTCATCGTCCTCATTAGGTTCAGTTTGAGATGATAACGGATTTGGATTATCCAGATTACCACCATAAACACCGAGATCGATGGTGTTGATTTTATTTATTTCATTCTCATCATCAGATTCTTGTATTATTCTAACAGGATGCTTTTCCTTTCTTGTTAATTGAAAGATGGAATCTTCATCCTCATCAGAAATTTCATTTTTGCTCGAGATGCTTGAATTGTCCGCTTCGCGGTTCGCGTCACCTTCTTCATCGGCAACATGATTTCCATTATCCAAAACAGAATCACTGTCTTCATCCTCTTCATCGCTTATTTGAGAATTCGCAATATTGTCTGAATCATTCACCCCATCCTCCTCCTCATCTTCTAATTCGTTGGCACTTAAATCAAAATCAGCATCTTCGTTTTCACTTAAAGACTTTTCTTTCTGCTTCTCACGCATCCGAATTCTTTTATTTCTTTTAATTTCCTCTTCTAATAAATTTTCTACAATTTCCTTTTCTTTTTCAATATCTTCTAATTTAAATCCTCTATTTTCAACTAGTTCTCTTTGATGATCTAAGATTTGTTTTCTACTTGCCTGTTTCAAGTTTTGGAAAAGAACATCAAGACTAGTATTAGTTGATTTATTTGACTTGACTGGTTTCTTTTTTGATAATCTTGCCTTTAAATTTAATAGCGTGGCCTTTGAGGTTCGAGAAATAGGAAACCTTTTCGCTATGTCACTGTCATTATCACTATCTGAGTCTAATTGAATGTGTTTTTTCTCAAGAAGCTTTTTTTTCAATTTGTTTTCATAGGTGTTTAAACCAGTTAGTTTTTTAGGTTTAATTTTTGGTTTTATCGAACTTTCAGGTTTTTCTTTGGTTCGAGTTATTTTCATATCTTTCTGTACTTCTAACTCATCATCAGATGAAGAGTTATCGAATCCATCTAGTAATGATGTTTTACTAAATTTAATTGGAATAACCTTTATTTCTTTAGACGGTTTTTTGTATTCTTTCAGTTCCTTAGAATTTCTTTCCCTTTCTAATTCTTTCTGAATTTCATGAATTTTCAAACCAGTAGAGGGTATATCTGCAACAGTTGATTGTGGTTCATTTAAATTTGGTAAATCAGCCATTGTGGCTTCAATAACATCAAGATTTGTATTATTAATGACTTGGGTATCCATATCCGTCATTGTTCGCTGAAGTTCCTGGCTAATTCTGTGGGCTCTTTTACTTGTGGAATTATCAGTAGCATGATTCGGTAGATTTATGGTAATAGTTTCATCTTTAGACAAAGAGAGATCTGTACTATAGTTTTCAACTGTTTCAACAAAATCTTGGATTTTTTGGGTGAATGTGAAAGGGATTTTCTCATTAGATGACCTATTTTCACTAGGTTGGGATTCGCTTAAGACAGGATTGATTACCTGGGTTTCTTGTGTTTCTAGTTCTTTATTTGTTCCCAAAAGAAACGATTTTTCCTCAATTGGTTGCGTTTCCTGAAGATATGCGTCAGATGGATTTTTTATGTTCTCAATTTCTTCCTTTTCCTTCGCAATAAGTTGGGTTTGTACTACTTCTTGTTCTTTATTTATTGCTTCTTTCTCATATTCAATTGTCTCTTCTTCCAACTCCTCAGCGTCTTTGTATAAATTATCAATCATTTGCGTTTGGGTTGGAACAGGTGTATCCTCTTTATTTTCCTTACCATCTAATCGATTCCTAATTTTATCTATGAGAGCATTGCCAAAAATGAATCCATTTCCAATAACTGGTGGTGCCATAACATCCACTGCTTCAGTCAGTGCTTCCTCATCATTGTTTGGTTCCTCATGTATTTTCTTATATGTAGTCTTTCTTTGTTTTTTTGGTAAACTGAACTCTTCAAATATACTCTCCATGCTTTGCGTCTTTCTTATTCCAGATAGGGGGGTTCAATTCATATATAACAGAGATTGCTTTGTTAACTTATATGCAGTAATCTGAAAAGTTTTGAATGTTTCAATATTTTCATATCTATCCACGCGTTAACAGATTTACGCGTCAGTTTTCTTCCTGATTAATTTGGTTATTTAGTAATAAATATACAGTGTTTCTAATAATGAATTATCTATAGTGGTGTAGAAGTGACTTATTCCTCAGATTCAGATTTTCTCTTTTTATGCTCCTTCTTCAAAGAGCTCTTGTAGGTTTCCTCTTCAGGGGCAATATAGTTCTTATTTCTTTCGACTTCCTTTTCAGCTTGTTTCTCAGCCTGTTGTTCTCTACGTTCATGCAGCTTCTTCATCTCCTTCTCTCTCTTACTCAAGAAATATTCACCACTCTCAATTTCCAAATCAACCTTTCTAGGTAACTGAGCAGGTGGGAATGGAGTATATATTTTCTTTTCCTTTCTAACCTTCTTTGGCTTCTTTCTGGCAACATTTCTCTTCTTAAACATAGGCAAAAATCTTGACCAATCTTCATTGGCTAATTCTGGCTTCTTTGCTAACTCTCTCTTAATCATTAATTCTTTTATGTGATAAATTGGATGCACATTCTTCATACAATCTTCAACAACACGGCGCACTTCCTTCAAACCTTGAAATGGTCCCATTACACTCACAGTGTTACCTTGTACTAATATATAACACTTTGTCAATAACTCCAATGCCTTCAACGTATTACCATTGGGTCCGACCAGACGTTGTCTTCTCTTTACGAATCTTTCTTTATTGGTCACAAAGTTCCCTATCTTAATAACATCACAAGCCATATCATCCTGTAGAATCTTCACAGCTTGAGGAAATGGAACAGATCTTGCCAATAATTTAATTAAATCACGAGCCTTTAAGATGATAGCTGGATCAAAAGTTTTTCTTGTAGTCTTTACCGTCATGGAACCTTCCACTAAATCCAGCACACATCCCAAGTTGTGTTTATTTAATGCTCTGGTGACATCATTCCATACAGATTTCAAATATGTTTCTCTGTATTTGGGGAATAAAGTCATAAAACTAGATTCTTCTGCAAATGGCAAACCTGATGCATTATCTTCAGGTTTAAACTCCTCAATATGCCATTTATCCACGTCTGGAGTATCCCAAGGTTTATCTCTATTATGTGTAGAAACCATTATCACTCTAGTATTGTCGTTATCTTGCGAATTATTTCTAAGAAGTCATCGATGAACAGTTGGAAAATTTTCTATGTGCCATTTTTCTTAATTTTCTCTTTTGCTAAGGCGAAGAAAAATGAAAAAAAAAGTTGTATGCTCATCGAAGAACATTAAAGATTCGTAGCAAACCTAGTCATCACAAACCTAACCCCTCCATTCCTCATAAGCAAATTCACCAAACAATGGCAAGATCACATTCAACAAAAACTAAGGCGGCAACGAATAACCGAAATAAAACTGGCAAAAATCAGGTCAAAAAGAATAAGAACAGTATATCGTTTTCTGATAGGAAGAAGGCTAAACATCAGGTAGAAAAACTGAATAAAAAGGAGAATTTGCTGCCGATGAATGTCTTAGATTTACAAAAGAAGAAGAATTTGTCAAAGAAGCCAGAGCCCCTAAAATCCATATTACATGCGAGAAGCTTACTACAGGACCAGAAAAAAGATAAAGAGATTAGAAATAAGATCAGAGCTGAACAAAAGGCTACAGATGATAGTATAGAGAAACAAATTGAAATGATATCAGGATTTACTTTCTAATGGGATCTTTGATTTATAAAATCGCTATAATCAATTATTATAAGTAGATTTTGTTTGACTCTTAGAATATGTATAGGTATAGATATATTTACATTTATTGAAGACAAAATGAAAGACGTTTATACATCCTTTCAAACTTTGGCAGTTCTTAATCCAGCAGGAGAACGGAATATGGCGTCCCCCTCAGCATAACCTCTCCCGACACCGAAGCCTATACCCAACCAGACGGGGAAAGTACGACGTTTGAAAAATATGACTGATGCTACGACACCCACACTAAATCCCAGACCTACTTTCACCAACATATTGGAAAGCACAACGTCCCATTTGTCATTTAGTATGGAACGGTCGATCGTAGGTGTCACGGCAGTACTTGTAGGGGTGGATTGGTTTGGGTTATTATCTGTTGACATTGCTCCTATTGTGATAGCTGTGTATTAATAGTAAACGCTCTGGCTGTGCAAAGAGGACCATCAATAGTACAATGATTGGTTCATGGATCAACTAAATGCAAATAACGGTTTCCGCTTCATATAAGGGGTCCGTTACCCGCAGTTGGTGATTGTTAGGGAACACCTTGCACATTTGAAATTCTCGACAGGCTTGGTGGGACACAATCCATTCGGTGGCAAACAAGGACCGTAATTTGATGCTCTGGAGAATTGGATTGTCTCGTTATTCTAGCACCAGAATCGCAAATAAGAAATTACTGATCTCAGCAATTGTTCTCCCCGCTACTGCTTTCATACTGACAAGAAAAAGCTTCTACATGACATTGCCAACTAATAACAAACTTTTGGTTGCTCCAACGGGAACAGCACCTACATGGAAATGGTCCCCAGAATCCATTTTGGCAAAGACTAAAGAAGTTATAGATAATGCTACAAATCTATATGATTCATTGGCAGCCATTGAGGAACCTTCCGTTGAATCTCTTGTTAAGCCTTATATGCATTATGAAAATGATGAAGGCTTGATTGTTAACCAATTGACGTTTTTGCAGCACGTTTCGGCTGATAAGTTAATTAGGGATGCATCTGTGGAAGCCACCGAATTATTACAAGATTTTTCCATTGAAGCTTCCATGAGACTTGATCTTTTCCAACAATTTGATAAAATTTGGAATCAAGTTAAAGATGATGACGATTTGAAATCTAAAGATTTTGAAACGTATAAATTTATTGAAAAAGTTCACAAGGATTATGTTCGTAATGGGTTGAATTTACCTGAGGAGAAGAGAAATCAAGTGAAGGATATTAAAAAGAAAATTGCTTCTAACTCATTGAATTATTCTAAAAATCTTGGTGAACAAAAGGAATATGTTTCATTTACTAAAGAACAATTGAAAGGTGTTTCTGAGTCAGTTATGGAACAATTTGAAAAATTTGTTGATCCTAAGACAAATGAAGAGAAGTACAAAGTTACTTTCAAGTATCCTGATATTTTCCCCGTCTTGAAAACTGCTCAAGTTCCAAAGACCCGTAAATTAGCTTACATTTCTGATCAAAATAAAGTTCCACAGAATGAAGCTCTCTTTGTTGAAACATTGAAGCTAAGAAACCAACTGGCACAGTTGTTAGGCTATTCCACTTACGCAAACTATAACTTGGACATTAAGATGGCCAAGAATCAAGAAACTGTTTTCGATTTTGTTAACAATTTGAAGGATAAATTGAAGCCACTAGGACAAAAGGAAATTGAAACTCTAAAAACCTTAAAGAAAAAGGATTGTGAAGAATTGGGGTTGGCATATGATGACCATTACTATATATGGGACCATAGATACTACGATAACAAATTCTTGAAAGACAATTATAATGTCGATTTAGAACAAATTTCAGAATATTATCCGTTGGAATCAACAATTAAGGGGATGTTAGGAATTTATGAAACGTTATTGAAATTAAAGTTTGTTGATGAAACTAATCCTAAGATTAAAGATGTTTGGCATGAAGATGTAAAACAGTTGGCTGTTTGGAAAATGGATGATGAAAAGAATCCAGAATTTATTGGATGGATTTATTTTGATTTACATCCAAGAGATGGTAAATATAGTCATGCAGCTAACTTTGGTATTTCTTCATCATACATTACACAAGATGGTGACAGGTCTTTCCCCGTGACCGCGTTAGTTTGCAATTTTTCAAAATCAACAGATAAAAAGCCATCACTATTGAAACATAATGAAATTACCACATTCTTCCATGAACTTGGACATGGTATCCATGATTTAGTAGGTAAGAACAAATGTGCTAGATTCAATGGCCCTGGTGCCACACCATGGGATTTTGTGGAGGCTCCATCTCAAATGTTAGAATTTTGGACTTGGAATAAAAATGAGTTACTATCTCTATCCGGCCATTATCAGACTGGTGAAAAAATTTCAGAAGACTTATTGGATTCCTTAATTGCCACAAAACATGTTAATGGGGCACTTTTTGCATTAAGACAATTACATTTTGGTCTTTTCGATATGACCGTTCACACAACTAAAAATGTTGAAGATTTGAATCTACTGAAGTTGTGGAATGAACTAAGGGAAAAGATTTGTTTGGTAGAAAATGGAAACGAATTAACAAAGGGTTATGATTCATTTGGCCATATCATGTCTGATTCTTATTCAGCTGGTTATTATGGTTATATGTGGGCTGAAGTATTTGCTGCAGACATGTATTATACCAAATTTGCCTCTGATCCATTGAATTCACAAGCTGGTGTTCAGTATAGAGATATTGTCCTAGCAAATGGTGGGTTATATGAAATCGCGGATAAACTAAAAGAATTCCTTGGAAGAGAACCAACGAATGACGCATTCTTAAAGGAATTAGGTTTACATAATTAATTATCAATCGCATAATCAAAAAAAACTCTATTTTTATTTAAATTGTTAATATATTATAGACTTGAGTAGCCTGATATAAACACTCTGATTATTGTTATAATATTTGATAGTTGTTCAAGCAGATGCTTCCATTTTTGAGGAACTTTAACCTTAAATACATTGATAAAGGCGATTGAAAGATACATCATGGTTTGAAGCAGTTCTAGTACGTTGTTCCTAATTATATCCATACATTTCGCCAAACTAAGTTCTAATTTCTCTCTTAATAAACTGTTCACTAAACTCTTGTCTTCATCATTCTCCTTTGGGGATTCGTCAATTTCCTTCTTGATTTTGGCTCTTATTTTGAGTGACTTTGTTAGCCTAGTTATTAGTTTCTTTGAAGATAAGAGTAATGTTAAGAACCAAAGTTTAGATCCAAAATCACCTTTATTCAATGTTCTATATAGGATATTTTTTTCACTCAATACTCCTATGCTTTTGAAGAAATAAACATTATCAAAGATGTTACAAATGGACTCCAATGCATTAAGCACATTATCTTCTAAACCTGTCATTATTTAATTTCTGGTAAGCAACTGAATGGCGCTAACTTATCCATTCGATGATTAGATTTATATTCTAAGGCTTGCCTTCATTGGTTTCGAAACTAATGGGCGGTACTCCGATATTCCTTTAACGACCTTCTCTGTTGGATCGTCGGGGAATAAAAAATGAAAGAGAAAAATTCCGCAATGAACTTACCTTCTTCCAACACTCCTCTCAATGACAACTACCATAAGGAAACATGTACACGGATTACTACTGCAGCATATGTTGGTACTAAAGTCAATGGATTTTGAAAATAAGTGAACGTAGGCCCTAGGAGGTCTGTATGTACATTAAGGTTAGATGAATATTGCACCAGTGAAGCTAAGAATGATTCAAGAAAATCAAGCAAATGTACAAAAGAGGGCACCGTGAATAATTTCTATTACAAAGATAGAAGGCTGAGGATCATTCTGCAATAAATTTATTCAACATTGATAAGAAACTTGTATTATTTTCTGCAACTGTTGGCTATCATTACCTCATTCAATTCCTTACCGCCTTCCACAATCCCAATAGGGTTTATTCCGTCTAAGCGCTGTGCCCTAATACCCCAAGACCTACTTTTTGCCTCGGACAGCCCTCGAGAAACCCTCTGTTTGGTGGCGAATAACGTGTTATGGCACAAAAATGAGTCACATTTCATTATACAAAACATGATGTTAAATGGTTGATTTCTCATATAAAAATTACATCGTCTTGTAGCTGAAGCTTCTAGCTTCCTAATGATATGATTAAAATGGTTGCTTTCCTCGGAATATTGCTGTCATTTCGGTTGTTTTGTTGTTCACTCCTCCTCTTTGAAACCCCCAGTTCCTCTATTTTCAACGCCTTCCTGTCCGAAAGCGCCACGCGTTCGTGAGAAAAAAGCCCGTTACCCGCGCCGAGATCTAGGCGCTCGGCCAATCAGAAGCGAGCATTTGCACATCTGGGTAAGAAAAGCATTTAGTTTTTCGTTGTGTGTCCGACTTTCTCATTTCTCACTACCACTTTCTCTTTCTTTTTCGTTCAGGGAAACCTTAGTAGATATCATCATTAACAACGAATCTCAAACCTAAAACAATACATTAGGGTTAGCTGACATAACATAGCGTCTGCATACTTCACCTACACTATTTAACTACTAAGGTGTTATACCGCTACTCTTTCGATTGATTTCATTCTATTGACGCCTTTATTGTGCTGCTCATTCAATATATTTATACACAAAGAATCATGGGTTTAACTCAAAAACGTTGTTCTTCTGATCTATTATCAGCTGTTGGTACTGATTTGGTCAATAAGAAGAGAAGAAACACATCTGTCTCCGAATTTTTACCTTATTCAGATTTGTTTTCCCAACTGGTATGTTCTCAAAATAATGATGATGATGTTGATGATACTGACTTCGATGTTCCTTTTGCTTTTGCTGAAAATTATAAATTCAACGGCAATAATAATACACTAAACTATCAAGACAAATCTATTTCTAGAACTGGTTCATTTTCTAGTTCTTCAAGGAAAACTTGTGTACCTAAATCTGATAGAATTGCAAGGGAACATTGCTTTGATTATATTGTTCAAGCAATTGATGAGGTTTGGGCAAGATATTGTGATACAACTTCCAACGCTGAATCAATTGTTTATAACGACCAATCAATAAGAAAAGGTTTCAAAAACTCTACTGTATCTTCATCTCATAATCATCATTCTTATGGTAGTAGTAAACCATTGAAGGTTTCTGATGACGAAACAGGCGTTTCTGAGGATGATTATGAAGACGATGATGATACAAGTGGATATAAATCAGAAGCTACTAACTTAACAGAATATGAAACAGATTGTGCCGAATGTCGTCCCACGGTTTCAACTCTCCCAGATTCTATTAAATTGCAATCACTCAAATTACGTTTGATGAAAGCTAAGAATGATCTGGAAGATTATTATGACTCAGATAACTATGATTCATGTATTGCATTTTGGAGACGTTGGGATATGATTAAGTACAGTGCTGTTGAGGTCATGGAAGATGACGATGACGATGACGTTGTTGAAAATGCCATTGAAGAACTAGAAGAGGGAAGGTGTTTCAGAGATTGAAGAAGAAAGTATGAGTCAGGTAAATTCAATTGATCATTCGTTTATTTTTTTTCTTTCATTTTTTTCTATCATTTTATTATTGGGTTTTTATGGGTTGGTTCTACAATTTTTTTATGCTCTGGAGGTACTGCATAAATTACCTGGATTCATTCATTCTTCGGTTGATCACTTTTACATCACACTCTCTTTTTTAAGATAAATTACAAACTTGTATAGTATGCATATAAAGCCAAAGGCTTTACATTTATTTTTTTCTTTATACTAAAAAAACTGCATTTCTTTTATTCTTTTTAAGATCTTCTATTCCTTAGTCATTATTCCAATTAACAATTCTTGTTGACATCTTAATATTACGATTGAAGATAACAAAGGGCTTGGCCATTTGAAAGAGGCGACGTAAGATAAGAAGTACATGAAAGTAAAACATGCAAGGGATCTTTATTATGTTTTACATTTTCAATAGTGCATTTGCAGTCTTCTGATTGCTTCTTAACGTTACTTTACCGTCATTTTAGTCTCACTATGTAAATTTACGCGGCGCGTATCGAACGAAACAAGAATACTAAAACTTGTTTCAGTTTGGAACGGAGCAAACTTTAACCTTGATACCTCTTCTAAATTGCGGACATTCAGTTATATAAGTACATTAAGGGTCGGAACGAATAAAAACAAGTACTTTCCTGTTGGTTTTTATTGCAAAGTAGAGCATCGAAATATAAAGAAGATAACAAAACTGTAGAGATAATGATTGAATCAGAAACTACTTATAAGGTCAGGGATTCTGAAAACACTAAACATGTTAGCTTCAAACCAACTAAGGAATTCCATACAAACGATTACTCCAACCGTTACATTCAAACAGGTTCATTGCCACAGAAGCACGTAACAAATATAGAAAACTCAGTGGAAGGATACCCAAAACTACAAAAATTATTTCAAGAAAAGGAAAAGCAAGTGTCACAATATGCATCAACTCCTTTTGGGTGTAAGGTGGATATAGATGAAATGGTTCCTACCTTAAATCGCTGGATACAGAGAGATAATTTATCTTTTGATGTTGTTATGGTCGGGTGTTTAACGGATAATCAATTCATATATCCTTTGTTAACACAGTTACCTCTTGATAAATTGGTGTCGAAACCTGGTTTCCTATTTATATGGGCTAGTTCGCAGAAGATTAATGAATTGAGTAAGTTATTGAATAACGAAATCTGGGCCAAGAAATTTAGAAGAAGTGAAGAATTAGTATTTGTTCCAATAGATAAAGAATCGCCATTTTATCCAGGTTTAGACCAGGATGATAGTACTCTTCTGGAAAAAATGCAATGGCATTGTTGGATGTGTATTACAGGGACTGTTAGAAGATCCACAGATGGACATTTAATTCATTGTAATGTCGATACAGATTTACAGATTGAAACTCAAAATACACGTAATGGAGCAGTACCTTCTCATCTTTATAAAGTTGCTGAAAACTTTTCTACTGCCACAAGAAGATTGCATATTATCCCTGCGAGAACTGGATGGGAAACACCTGTAAGATTAAGACCTGGGTGGGTTATCATGAGCCCCGATGTTATGTTAGACAACTTTTCACCAAATAGATATAAAAACGAAATTTCCAACATCGGAACAAACATTCCATTAAAGAATGAAATAGAAGCCTTGAGACCCAAAAGTCCGATTCAGAAAGCAGTTTGAACCTCAATGGCACATTAACTATCACTTTTATTCATTTTTTCTGATCGATACTATAATTTCAAACTACATATTCTATAGAATTTGCATAATTTAGTTAAAACAAAATTCCAAGTAAACAGTAAAGAGAGCCTATTATGAAAGTAAATTGTAAATAAGTTTGTTATAAATAAAACAACGATGTGCCAAGCAATTGAAAAACAAGATAACCTCTCATAAAAGTAAGAAAAAGAAAAAACAGTATAAACAAATGAAAGAAGGTAACGTTTTGTTTACTTCTTCAAGGCCAGAGACCTTGTTTGTAAATAAAGAAAGAATTATTGTTTATTTACTGCCTGTACACTGCAGAGTTTAAGGGCCGTATTACGAGAGATATGGGACATCACGCTTGGGAACACCGCAGTGGGATCTTTGTTTACGTTTCATAGCATTGTTTTTTGTTTTATTTGTTTACATTCCAATTTCATGTTAGTACACATTGATTCTTCCACGAGAAAACCGTGCCAAACGGTCTCTTAGAGCTTATTTCCTTTTCAAGCCACGCGACCATGTATTTATCCTAATCGGGTAATTACACGATTTTTTGGAAAATAAAAATTATTGCAAAATTCGGCCAGAACTTCAACTGTAAACAAACATTTAGGAAAAAGAAAAATGTATCTAGTAAATAAACGGGTCTTTGTTTGTTTATTTCTTTCGAATTTAAATGCCCACTTCAATATGAGGTTTCCATCTCCACCATTTTTCCAAATTACGTAAGTTTCAAGTTAAATGAAAGCAAAAAATCAACATTTTTGAAGTTGGGGGTCCGTTGTTTGTTTGTTTGTTTGTTTGTTTGTTTGTTTGTTTGTTTGTTTATTCTCCTGTTCTCTATGGTTTGTTTCTGGCATACATTCCCCTTATACTATTTCAAAGGACAATTAAGAACACAGCATGACGCAAATGATCCGAATATTCTTCCAAGGATGAAATTAAAACATTCCCTTTTTATTTATAAGTTCAGGAATTCCTAAAGAACATTCTATTCTCAATGTTAGACCTCTAAACATTCGTTTTGAAGATAACTGTTTAAGTTTAGTGTTATTAGTCGAGCCTGCCTCAGAAAAATTTATAGAACAAAATGAGACGTAGCAAAATTTTGAGCCTAAGTAGTTCATTTAACTTTTCTATTTTTTCTTCAGGAAACGTTGATAAAAACAAATTCTATTGTAACCTTTTAGGCAGAAATGTGGTTCATGTTATTTTAAAATGAAAAGTTCAACGGCGATGGTTTCCCGTAAACAAACTTGTTCAAAATAATTAAAACCTAGAAAAGGTTATTTCTTTCAAGTAAACTATTTTACAATTTAAGATGTGAATAACGCATAATTGTCATTTAAACAGAGTTTATGTCAGCCTTTGGTTGTCGTTTCCATAGCCACCTTTCATCACGTGCTCAAAAATACTGAGAAAATTTTCCAAAAAAAAAGCGATGAGCATTAGAAAATTTTAAGAGATGCTCTGAATATATTGATTGAATATTATCAGAAGGTTTCACTAGATATCCTAAAACAGTAGGAATCGGCTAAAAATGGGTAAAACACAGAAGAAGAATAGTAAAGGTCGTTTAGATAGATACTACTATCTCGCCAAAGAGAAAGGTTATCGTGCACGTTCCTCATTTAAGATTATTCAAATCAATGAGAAATTTGGTCATTTCTTAGAAAAATCCAAAGTGGTTATCGATTTATGTGCAGCCCCAGGTTCCTGGTGTCAAGTGGCCTCTAAGCTATGTCCAGTGAATTCATTAATCATCGGTGTAGATATTGTGCCAATGAAGCCAATGAATAATTGTATCACTTTCCAAAGTGATATTACCACCGAAGACTGTAGATCCAAATTGAGAGGTTATATGAAAACATGGAAGGCAGACACTGTTTTACATGATGGTGCTCCAAATGTGGGTCTAGGTTGGGTTCAAGATGCCTTTACTCAATCTCAATTGACATTGCAAGCACTTAAACTAGCCGCAGAAAATTTGGTTGTTGGTGGTACATTTGTCACAAAAGTTTTCAGATCTAAAGATTATAATAAATTGATATGGGTATTCCAACAATTATTCGATAAAGTGGAAGCAACAAAACCTCCAGCATCAAGAAATGTTTCTGCAGAAATTTTCGTTGTTTGTAAAGGGTTTAAAGCACCAAAGAGATTGGATCCAAGATTATTAGATCCAAAGGAAGTTTTTGAGGAATTACCAGATGGTCCACAAAATATGGAATCTAAGATTTATAATCCTGAAAAGAAGGTTAGAAAGAGACAAGGTTATGAAGAAGGTGATAATTTACTATATCATGAAAAAGATATTATCGAATTTGTAAAGACTGAAGATCCGATAACTATGTTGGGTGAAACAAATAAATTCATAATAGATAAAGAGGATCATGAATGGAAGATTATTAAGAAGATGAAACAAACAACAAAGGAATTCCTTCTATGTATTGAAGATCTAAAGGTGTTAGGTAAGAAGGATTTCAAGATGATCTTAAGGTGGAGAAAAGCAGCAAGAGATCTATTGGGAATAGATAAAGAAGAAGAATCCGAAATTGAAGTTAATCCTTTAACTGAAGAAGAGCAAATTGAAAAGGAATTGCAAGATCTGCAAGAAAGGAAAAGATTGGATCAAAAACGTGAAAAGAGAAAGAAGAATGAAATGAAACAAAAAGAAATCACTAGAATGCAAATGAATATGCTTACTCCAATGGATATCGGTATTGAAGCTGCTAGTTTGGGTAAAGAATCTTTATTTAATCTAAAGACTGCTGAAAAGACCGGTATATTAGACAAACTTGCTAAAGGTAAAAAAAGAATGCTTTTTACCGACGAAGAATTGGCTAAGGATAATGATATACATATTGACGAAGAATTAGTTAAGGATCGTGACGATGAAGCAGAGTTGGATAATTTGGAAGCAGAATTGGATTCCATGTACAGCAGTTATAAAAGTAGAAGGGCAGAAAGAGATGCTAAATTTAGGGCCAAGCAAGCCAGAGGTGGTGATAATGAAGATGAATGGACAGGGTTTGAAGAAGGTCAAGAAGAAGCTGAGAATGATGAAGAAAAGTACATCGATGATGACAGCGATTCAGATCTATCAAATTCTGATGACGATGAAGCCATCAACACTTTAATTAGCAAATTGAAAGGTCAATCAGGTGATGGCAAGTTAAGTAGCAAAGCTCGTATGCTATTCAATGACCCAATATTCGATAATGTTACTGCAGATTTACCAACAGCTAACAAGGATGAATTTACTTCATCTGAATCTGTCGGTGATGTCTCCAAGATAGTGAAGAAAAGAAAGCATGCTGAGATACAAGAAAAATCAGACAGTGATAGTGACAGTAGTGATGAAAATGAAAGCGATAATTCAGATTTTGAACTTGTTGCTAATGAGGATTCTGATGAGATTTTTGATTCCGATTATGATTCAGAAGAAGAAAGAACTAGAACAAAGAAAGAAAAGCATGCCCAAGATATTGATATTGCAACAGTGGAAGCAATGACGCTCGCTCATCAATTAGCCTTAGGTCAAAAGACAAAGCATGATCTTGTTAATGAAGGTTTTAATAGATACACTTTCCGTGATACTGAGAATTTGCCAGATTGGTTTATTGAAGAAGAAAAACAGCATTCTAAGATAAATCGACCTATCACAAAGGAAGCTGCATTAGCTATCAAAGAAAAGATGAGAGCATTAAATGCACGTCCTATAAAGAAGGTTGCTGAAGCTAAGGCAAGAAAGAAGATGCGTGCTGTTGCAAGATTAGAAAAGATCAAGAAGAAGGCTGGGTTAATTAATGATGACAGTGATAAATCTGAGAAGGATAAGGCGGAAGAAATCGCTAAATTGATGCGTAAAGTCTCTAAGAAGCAAAAGACGAAGCCTAAGGTCACTTTGGTTGTTGCCTCTGGTAGTAACAAAGGTCTATCAGGTCGTCCAAAGGGTGTCAAGGGTAAATATAAGATGGTTGATGGTGTTATGAAGAATGAACAAAGGGCTCTAAAACGTATTGCAAAGAAGCATCATAAGAAGAAGAAGAGAAATTAGTAATGTCTCATATCCCTATAAATATTACATGTATAGTAAAGCAAAATAAAAGTATTCCTTGGGATTAAAAAAGATTAGCATTTCAATTTATTAACTCACACTTATTATGTAAAGGTACCTAAAATGTCATGGTCTATTCCACTCAAGGAGCACCTCTAAATATCTTCCAGAATAAAAAGAGAAGGGATATGAAAAGACAACACATTGTAGTGTATTCGACGTTATAGTAATTTGAAATGGATGGCGATGGAATAGGAATAACAAGTGATGATTCATTCAATATATGAAATTCAGTATTATCGGTAAAATAAGCTTCAAATCCGAATCCCTTAGAATAAAATGGGTTATGAGTCAATTGATTTGACGATGTATCACAAGCACGTAAAATTATTGGTGTAAATGATACATTTTCATAAGTCTCAGAATCATTTGTTGGTTTTACATATCTGGAATGTAATACTATTTCATTAACTTCTTCGGGGTTCAGCTCGAATAAGACTTCTGAACCCCATGATGCAATTTTATAGGTGGGTAATTCCAAATCGTCTTCTCCAAATACAAATATTGGGGAAGATTGGAATTTATCCACAAATATTTGCAACGGTAATTGGGAATAGAAGTAATATTGACAGGAATCCAGTTGTTCATATGTGCTCAAGTCTATATTTATCTTTGGATGAAGACCCACAGGTTCTTCAACTGAAATAGGGACACTCTGTTCAAGTTCAGGACCATTATTGATGAATGCTGGTTTATAAAATAGCGTTGTTTTCAAGCATTTTTCCATTAAAGGGCTCTCATCTTTCCAACTGCACCTGATTCCACTAAGATTAACGTCTGTTTCGTCAAAGGAATCCATGTAAAACAACCCAATTTCTTCCTTTTTAACATTTTTACTTTTACCAAAAGATATTTCATCTTGCTCACTCAGGGTCCTGTATTCTATAAGGGTCGTAGATTTGTTATCAATAAGAATATCATAATTGGTATCTTGTGGATTCCATTCAAAATTTGAATAATTTAACACATTAGATAGATATTTCTCTAGTTCAAATGTTTCCTTGTGTATAAGATTAAAGACAGGAGTCTTAACATATGGCTCCTTGTAGCGATTACTGGAGTTAAAGTAGATGTTGAGTCCACTATTTAATGCCGGTTCTATGACACTCGATTGTTTAATGGATATAAGAGGATTTCTCCATGTTATCCTTGTTACTGAATCGTCGTCAATGGGTTCAGGATGAGTCCAAATCCGTCTTCTTTGAATGGTAACATTGTTGCAACCCTTAATGGAGATATGGGTCTCATTTTGGTCGGAACATCTGCCTATATCCTCTGCCTCTGGAAACAGAACTGTAATTCTCTCCTTAAATGCCATCAAGTTAGTAATTGTTGGTAATGGACCGGTTGTACCTGTTGGGAAGTGTACAGTTTATAAAACGGTGTAGATCAATTTTTCAGTAAATTTGTCACTTGCCCAAAACGGAAAAATGAAACCACATGGGAAACGAAGAAAACGGTTACGTATAATTTACAAAATACATTCACCAACTTCACGCAAGATAAGATCTACAACATCGAACATCAAACTATAACGCAAGAAAAGATCGTCACTGGAATTATCACATTGTGCTGAGCGGTACCAACACCAACTTATTCCCTCATTTTTAGCTGAAACATAGAACACATCTACTATTCGCTAAGGTACGCCTATTGACCAGTTACTCCTCGACCATTAACAAATACCATACAAGCTATTTTGCAGCACCAACGCAATAGAATCCAAGAGGTGCTAATAATACAAATCCTCATTCTTCATTCGCTTTTCAACTCACCTATTTGAATTAATTAAATTAATATTCCATTCTATCCAGAGGATAATAAAAAAAGATTCCCACAATGGCTGATACACAACACTTGCAGGTAAGCCCCATGGCAAATATTTCGACACCTTCCAGGAGAGGCCATCGTCACAAAAGGTCATTTGCCATATCTGGTGATTTTGAATTTTTAAAACAACCTCAAAATGTATTACCGGCACCAACTTCATCTCAAATAGAAAAGGAAATGCCAATGACATCACAGAAGACTCCGGAAAATTTACTTCCAGATGAACCTACTGCCATTTACCATCAATTTACTGTGCCACAACCTGATTTCTTCAGTAAGACGCCTAATCGAAAGAATACTAATAATAGCAATAATAACACGCACACATTGACGTCCCCAAGTCCTAGGTTTTTCATAAGTCAAGAACCTAAATTTTCATCTCCAATAAAAGGTGTTCCTGATGCTATTATTAATTTAGATGATGCTTTGAAAACTAAACCAAGATCTTTTAAATCTCATCGTCGAACAGAATCTGCCCCCGCAGATTTAGAAGTTCTCTTACCAGCAAGGCCATTATCGACACCAAATTTAAGAATTGAAGAGGAGGAAGAACAAGATACAAATGTCAGTAATAATAATGGTATTCCTGACGGATTATTATCCCCGCTTCGGCCCAGAAGTCCCCATCGTATTCGTTCTGCAAGAACAGACCCGTCTCTTTCTATTGGATCACCCATTAAAACAAGTAGTAATGGTAGAACAGCTGATACAGAAGGTAATTCTGATGATGAAAGCAATGACATAGAGAATACTACACCTGGAGGAGGAAATTTAAATAGCAATTACAATTCTTTGAAAATAAAGAGACAGAAGCAAAGATATTATCATTATACTAAACAGTTACCTATGAACATGAACAACACGATACAATCTCAACTATTAACTGAAAGCAAATCGACGAATTCATTATTGTCCAATACTTCAAGAACTCCAGCTTCATATGGTAATACACCTATGAGGGATTTACCTACACCTGATACTCCTGTATCATATGATAAAGATAAAACAAGTGCACGTAATGGAATACCGACAAGCACGATGACAACTGGAACAGGAACAAAGGATAATTTTGGGTTTAGAATGAATGACGGGAGAAGAAGACCCTTAAGCCCCATTTCACGAACGCAACCGCTGCAGCAGCAACAACAACAACAGCAACAGCAATTTTCCTCTAGAAATGGTAATAATGGTTCACATTATATGTCTATGAGAAGAGGAAGTAGTGGGAGTACAGTTGGTTATACATCTTTCCGGTTTGAAAGTCGAGAATATGATATACCATACGAAGATGAATTGAGAAGTACTTCTCACACACCCTCCATGTCAGGCGATGATACTATAGTATTTAAGACTGGTGGAAACGAACTTGTGGGTGATCAAGCATCATTGACATTTAATGGTCAGTATTTGCTCTCTCAAGACTTATTATTGGGTGAGCCAGGTGACACTGTTGATTTATCGTCCATTTCATCTCCAGGGAATAATAAGGGAATCATAGAAGGTTTGAAGGAATTTTCCATCGATTCGACAGCAGTGTCTACAACCACTGAATCGATTCACTATGCGATTCAAGTGAAAAGTATTACTAATGTGACATCACATACTACTTCAGTATCAAAAGAAAAAAAGGGTAGAAGTGTAAGTGATGGTGTGCTAGATGCTAAACAGAAATCTAAAGGGAAGAATAAAAAGAAATCCAAATTAAGCGTTTTCATGAATTTCTTTAAATGATGATGGTAATAGTAATAATAATAATAACTTTAAAATGTATCTAAAGGAACTCTATAAAAATAATATTTCTTAAAATAATTTAATGAACACAAGCAAAGTATTGTTTAATAATTGTATTCGGTTGGTCGTTGACCAGAAGTGTTGGGGAACCCACATTCTAATAGAACGTCGTCAAGTAATTGAGGGTTGTCGATAATATTATCAAAGACCTCTTTATATTTGACTAAGATTAATCCGAAATATCCTGTAGCATTGAATCCAATTTGTAAAGATTTAGCTTTTATACTTGAACGTGGAATCATGGATATCCATCTTTTCGTTAATATAACGTTATAGCCTTTTTGTAAAGTTTCACCTTCCCAATCCTGGAAAAAGGTAAGGACTCTTTGTAAAAGAGAAGCGTAACACATTGCCAGGAGTTCATCAGTAACGTCAGTTTCCAATTCAGGTAAAGGCAATACAAAATGAGCAAATGAAAGTTTAGGATCTTGTAATGGTTCCTCTTTAAGGTTGGGCAAAAAATGATCTTTCCCGAAACATAATTTATCCTGATACGGAGTGAACCCTTCAGGTATTTGCAATAATTGTAAATGTTTGTGATCTAAAGAAGAGCCACTTGTTGGTCCGGAATTATAAAAGATTACATGTCTTTTGTTTTCATTATCGAGTTTACAAAGCAGTTGATAAGAATGTAATAATTCGTCCGGCGATAATGGAGACAATTGGTGTTTGAATTCATTGGTAACCAATAGAGAATGTTCTGGTAAGACAGGATACTTATTCAAGACCAATTTAAAGTCACCATTTCCAAAGACATCGTTTGAAATGGTCAAAGCCGGCTCATTTTCACCCAGAGGGTCTTTATTCTTGGGTGTGTCACCTCTTTCAGGTTTTTTCAATAGCCCGGTAGATAATCTTACTGAATATTGCATACCATTTTCTGCATTCCTGATAGATTTAGACTCTATCTGATTGAATTGCACGTCGCCATTGGCCAGAGCGTCGGTATATTTCTTGGAGATGGATTGAGCTAAACGTTGCGCCATTGTCGAGTATCGTTTTCGGAGAGTCTGCTTCTAGGTTGTCCAGCACACCAACTTATAATGCAGCCCTTCGGAGAAGGACAGATAAACAAACGCGACACGTAAACGGCCTCCTCTTTACGCGTTGGACCAGTTAGTCCCTTTGTTTTTTTTTCGAGTCGAACAATCCGAATTGCATAAAATATGTGCTAAAGTCTATTTCCCAATGGGCCCCGCAATTTCCTGCGGATTACCCTTTTGGGCGATGGCCACAGCTTCTAATTTGGTCCGTCTAGAATCCGGATCGCCCGTTTTCTTAATGCCGCCACAACCAGCCATCCCAATTAGGCAGTCGCCTCCGTTTCTTTTGCCCAGAAGAGCACGCAGCGCCCCCGAGGGTGGCGTTTCTGTTATCGCACACAACCGCCGCAGCACCGCACCGGTCCCAGACGCGCCCGCACCACCAAAACGACGCAAGGGTGTCAAAATGGCCCAAAAGGGAAACTCCCTGCTCGATCCTCAACTCAATTCGGCCGCCCCCAAGAAACACCCGCACAAGCCGAGGGGACAAGATAAACAGTCATGGTGAGAATCGAAAAGCAAAGAGAAAATTTTTCCAGTTGCAAATGGAACAACTGTGTGAAATTCAGTATATAAGAAATCGACAACATGGTAAATTTCAGCTCACTCTTGTTTCCCTTCCAGCGTTATCCTCCTTCCCACTAAATTATATTTTGTCTGTGAAAAAGATATCTAAACAATCGCTACCCGATAAACTATACTAAAAATGCAATTCAAGACCATTGTCGCCGCCTTCGCCACTGTCGCTGCTGTCCAAGCCGCTAACGTTTCTAACGTTTCTTCTAACGCTACCAACGCCACCAACGGTTCTAAAGGTACCACCACCAAGATCTCCACTGGTGCTGCCGCTTCCAACACTCTAAGTGCTGGTATCTTCGGTGCCGCCATTGCTGCCGGTGTTGCTTTCTTATTCTAAATTTAAAAAAATGTTATTTTAACGCTGTGAAAAGGAATTTTCCCATCTGTTTTTTACCATTTAAATTTTAATTTAGTTCTTTTTTCAAAAACAAAAAGGGTAGCCGTTCCATTCCATCCCATTTCATTCCATTGAGAATGTAAATCAGATAAAAAAAAAGGAAAGGCTCCCTTTAATTTATTATTCTGTTATTATTCTATTGGCGCACGCACTCACCCGAGCGATACAACAACTACTACTACATTTCCACTACTTTTTTCTTTTACTAGAAGAGATATAATACTACTTTCTATTAATTTTTAATATCATTTTTTTTTGTTAAGATTTTATTCTTTATAATACAGGTGTGTACTTTACTTATTTATTTACAATCTACTATAAAAATATGATAATGTATTCTATGATAATAGTCAAATCTTTTGAAATCTAAGCCTCCTTTTGTTGTTGTTTTCCCAAATGCGGAAAGAAATTGCCACCGAGCCATTCGTGTCGAGTGATGTTTTCACGACACAAAGAAGAAAAAAGGAAACCCAAGAAACAACAAAAAAAAAATGACACAATTTAATCAAGAGAAAACACAATCCAACCTGACCTAAAATCAAACAAGAATACAAACCCCCCCCCCCAAACACAAAATGAAGGCATTGGCAGTGTTAACAAGTTTTATCATTAATTCAACTGCATTCGCAGCCATTATAAACCACCAAATAGTTGATGATCAAAGAAATCAACCATATTTCTCTTCCGATAAGAGGTTATTGAAAACAATGCCACATAATGTGATTCCAGTAGACCATTCCAATCTTCAAAATAAGTTAGCCAAGAGAGAACAGAAGATTAACGTTACCGCATTGGTGAATACAAAATTAGAAATTCCCATGGCGGATATTTGCAAGAAGGCAGAACATTTAATTGAATCATCACAAGATTTATACGCTTTACAATTACATTGTCCTGAGTTAATGGGTTCCATGATCTTTTCCACCAATTACCATGATTCATTAATTAGTTTGGGTCAAATGAATACAATTCATGGCGATGTAATAATAATGGATTTAGATTCAGTGGTTCAAATGCAAGCATTAAATTTAATTACCATGGATGGGAATTTCATCTTAAAGGGGTTAACATCATTAGTTTCTTTAGAGATACCAAATTTAATAAAGGTAAATTCCATAGATTGGGAAGTGGTTCCAATATTAAATAATGTGGAATGGAATTCAAATTTAAAAGTTAAGCAAAACATTATAATTTCAGATACTTCCATAACCAACTTGGATAATAATTTTAATAAAGTGGAAACAATTGAAATATTGAATATTAATAATAATAGATTCTTGGAAACCATAAAGACAAATATTAAATTCATTACCAAACAATTCAATGTGCATGCTAATGCAAAGGAATTAGAATTAGAAATGCCATATTTACAAGATGTGAAAAATATTACCATTAGAGATACTTCTGCAATTTGGTTCCCCAATTTAATTCATGTGGAAAGTTCAATGGAATTTATTGAAAATTCATTTACCCATTTGGAAGTCCCCAATTTAAAAGACATTGGTGGTACCCTCGGTATAATTGATAATCTTTTGTTAGATACAGTGGATTTCAATAATGTAACTGATATAAAGGGAGGAGTAATGATTGCAAATAATTATAGGTTGGAAAAGATAGATTTTTTCAAATCATTAAAACAAATTGGAGGTGCCATTCATTTTGATGGGAGATTTAAAGATACACAATTGGATAATTTAAAATTAGTCAAGGGAAGTGCATATATTAAGAGTAATTCTGAATCATTAGACTGTAATAAATGGTTGAAACCATTAAATGGTAGATCTGTAATTAGAGGTGGAAAGATAAATTGTGTCTCCGGTAAAAAGGAAACTGTTGTTAATGTTAAAGATGATGGTACAGTAATTAACAAGAAGGAAGGTATCAACGGCAAGCAACAAGCTGATGGTGATGATGATGATGATGGCAATGATCATGAACCACATACAATCAAACAGAGGAACAGTGCCAGGTCCCTAACATCTTCGAATATCTATCATGTTATTCTATTACTTTGCTACCTTATTATAGGATAAGTTGCTACATTAAATTTCTTCTTTTTTGCATAACCTTTTTTATATATTTATTTTTATCAAAATTCTCAATTCTTTAACTTAAAATATCTTTTCTTCTTGCTTGAAAATGTATTCAAGAATACATTTTGGTACTTGTCCCTCTAATGATTCAATGGATGTTCCATCAAGTATTTCTTTTCTAGCCGTAGATGAGGAAACTGATGAATATTTATCATCGTTCGATAAAATATGGATTTTCGACCCCCAATCTTTTGGAAGTTCAGGTTCATATGCACCATCAAGAATATCAATCGGGAATTGTAATTGTGATTCAACGTTCACTTCACCATCTCTGGTCAAACAACAAAACTCAGCTCTTTGCATGAAGGTGTGCAAGGCATCCTTCAACAATAACGGCGTATAATATTTGGGATCAAAGATTCTAACAACAGTATCAAATCCAACAAGATATACAGCGTTACAAGAGCCATTGCTAATAAATCTTTCCATAATTACTTTATCCTTATCAACAAATTTACCAAATATGGTAATACCCACTGATACATTAACATTTTCTTGCTCCTTCAATAGATTGCTCATTAAACACATCATGTCCATTCTTCTATCAAAACTGGCAGGTTTGGTCCCCTTATCAGCATTATTTATGGATAATAATAATAGAACATGGATGCGGAGGTCATTTTGCCTCTTACGGTAATAATTTAAGGCTTTCTTTATTAACGTATAATGTCCCCAATGCGGAGGATTGAATGACGAGTCTAATACTAATAACTTATCAACATCACCTTCTACCTTATCAGCGCCATATATTATTTCGAATTTGCGTGAATTGGCATTAAATGATTCGTAAATTTCGAGATTGTTCATTTGCTCAACTCCTGTAGATTTTCTATTTCGATCACATTATTTTCGCAGTATCTTATTTTTTTAACCATGAGCGTTGTGAAGTTCTTCGTTCGCCCTCGAGAGTTTTTTGGTTCGATCATGACAAGAAGACCAAGTAAAAAAAAATTCACCGTTTTTAAATAGTTTATATACATCATCTTTATATTTTATAATCAAAACTAATCCTTAACCAACCACATTGTTTTCAATTTCTTAGTGGAGACGCTTGGACGTAGGTAAAAGCATAGTGCAATCAAAACTACTATCGTTCCCAGTAACTTTCCCTTTTCAAAAGTTGGGCTCATCATATCAAATTGGCCTGATGGAGCAATCCTTGTACAGAAAATATCATGCCCAATATCACAGATAATTGAAGTTGATTCTAGGTTAGTAGCTACTGAGGCTAGTCTAGAGTTAGCACCTGTGAATAAGTTCCTATAATGAGTGATGATAAAATGATCATTCAATGGAATAGCAGGAACATAAGGACTGGCCATAAATTCCTTCTTATCATCATCTGTCATTTCAGATTCTGGTTTACGTCTGGCACTAAGAACTACCTTGGGAATATATGTAATCTGACCGCTTTCCAATTCAAGTAGTAATGCCTGGGTTGTAATACCATACTTGGTATGAGAAAGCGACATTGTCTTGATGATTTCAGGGAAAAAATAAGCTTTACTAATAGCAGCTGGTTTAATGAGACTTTTACTGGAATTCATAAAGGTATCTGGAGTTGAAATTCTTTCGTTGGCAGTCAATGATTCGTAAAGTTCAACCACAACTAATTTTTGTTCTGGAATAGGTTCCGTACTGAAATATGAGTATATAAACCAATTCTCACCAAAAATAATATTCACTGGGAATTGGGTATCAGGTTTGTCTTTTTGTGCTTGAGTATGCAATAATTCACCCGTAACGGTGTCGATAACATTAATGAATAATGTCTGTGTTTTCTCGTTTAAGACAATAAAACCAGCTAAATTCGGATATAGGTATTTGTATAAAACATCCCTATTCCCTAAAACAGTACCAATGTTTACTGGAGAGTAATCTTCTCTAGCAGCAAATGCTACAATCTTTTCATGAGAAGACATCTTGACATTCCAAGTGTCTTGTACGCTACCATCTTCTTTCACGACATGACCAAACACATCATGTTCAGTATGATCTGTGACAAACGTTTTGCCTAAGTCTTTGGATCCAACTACTTGTCCTTCAAAAGAAATAATACGTTTTTCTTGATTTGTAAATCTAACAAAATATTTATCTTGATCTGGTACCCTCTTTATTAACTCAATGCTACCTCCATCCAATCTCTTGCTTGTCTTGAGTACGGGATGTAAAGCTTTATCGGTGCTGATGATGTTAAAGGTACCATCTTGGGCAACAACAGTGAGTTCTTCCGTTTGGTCATTATACTCTATGGATAAAACGTTATTCATATCCAAATGAAATTGCCAGACAATTGAGCCCTTTTTGGTAATATCCAATGCAGAAACTGTGCCATATTTCGTAACAACAACCAAATATTTGGAGAACCCAAATTTCAAATTCAATTCCGTTGTTACACTTTCATCCATTTCATCATCAGGTTGTAAAGAAAGTAACTCAGTTAATATCTTTCCAGGATTGTAATTATTTCTTTGCAATAATGACATCATTCTACGCCAATTGTTAGAAACTCTTAACGAATATGCTTTCAGTGGGTTTGAAATATTGCTTTCAGCTGCTAAATCATCAGCAATTGTATCAATTGACTTATCTGTAACTTCAATAAAGGTGAAATCAGCGATGTCATTCAATGATTCGTCCTTTTCCCATTCATCGATTAATTCTCCGTTTTTATACGATTGGAATATGAAACGTGCATCATCAGTTTCAATTAGTATCTTCAACAATGAGGCATAATCAGTTTCTAGAAATTTAATTGCCTTGTAATTCAATGGCAATGTAGCGTTAAACAAGATCAGAGATGTTTCAGGGTCTTTGACTTCTAACACTTGATTGCCCACGTTAATATTCTTAAAATTTGGTGAACATGAACTTTTAAATTTCACACCATCGAGGTTTAGTTCAGTTGGGAATCCATGCTCACTTTCAAATGCATGTATTTGATTGTAGGAATCTTTCAAAAGAAAGTTGGAAGTGTCTTTAACCTGCATTGCATCAATTGCCTTGAAATCAAGTAAATGTCTAGAAAGAAGTCTACCATTCGTTTCATTTAGATATGTTAGAAGTGATTTATCATCCATATCTGATAATACAACTAAAACATTATTGGAATCATCATTGATAATACACTGGTACGAACTTCCAATATTCTGTATTTGCCAATCAACGATGTAAGCTTCATCAGCGAACACTGCTGATACTGTGAAACTTTTCAAGTAGAAAAAAACAATACACAGTAAAGTAGGGAGTATCATTAATTTAAAACTCAAGGAATGATACGATGATTTCGATCGTCGAGAGCGTTCTTTAAAGAAATATCCCGAATGAAGAAATGTGAATTCCCTTCTTGTAGGTAGCGTTATGGTTTTTGAATTTGCTAGTAGATAATGGATAGCCGTTACCCGTATTTAATAAAAATGTGATTATATAATCAAAATATGGGTTTCTTCTCATTAATATACTCAGCACATCATTGGTTATTATGGTCATCTTTGATAATATTATCTATCTGTCTTACGTTATGTATATGTTATGTATTATTTCTCCTCTTTGTCCGTGGGATTTTCTTTTACCGCATCAGTGCTTCCAGTATTTATTCCTTCCTCGATAGGTTTTTTCACCGTAGGAATAAACTTAATACTAAGAGATGTATCTAGGGCCAAGCTCATCCATGGATCATACAATGACCAGATGTCCTTTAAATCTATATCTTCTGGAGATTTTATAGACTCATCAAAGACAATGCCTCTTCTACCCATGGCTGGTGGAAGTGCATGTTCGGTTGGGTGTTTAGATTCTGTGTTCGTTTTTTCACTGGATGAACCTTCTGGTAACAATTGGTTCATATGCTGTTGATGCAAAGAAGGTTGGCTTTTTAAGAACTTTTTATGAATTTTTTCCTTGAATTGATCATTCTTATTTTTGACTTCTTCCAAGGCAATTGAGCTTGGTCGAATGGTCTCCCAAAGTAAAGTGTTTACAGCTCTCTTACTCAGGAAATATTCAAACATTTCTAAATGATATTCTACCCTATCCAAATATTCTGTGAATGTCATAGGTTTATACTCAATGGGACCAAACCATTTAATCACTGGGTTTTCTGCTTCACTTTGGGCTCTCACCAATGCCACACTTTGTTTTACTTCTGGTATATTGGTGGATACAGGGTTACCACTCATGACATCTCTTACATTGACTTTAGTTGGATCAATTCCTTCATGATAGAATTTTATTATATCATTGAACAATTTCTTATCACGAACACTCTTTGCCTCCTCCAACCAAGGATCATACTTCAATATTTCTAGCCTACATGTTTCCAGTAATGATTGAGAAAGTAATAATGCCCCGGTAAAAATATATAGAGCTCTTTTAAACGTGGTGAACTTACTTGAATAGTTAAAGTTTTCATTATTTTTACCATCATAACTGGTCTTTTTCGAAAATGATGACATTGATGAGCCCGTTAAGCCTGGTTTAAGTGCAGTTGAAATCTCTCCAGGAGTTACACCCTTAGCACTGTCATTGACTAAGAGCTCTCCATGAGAAGTGGAAAATCTGTTTAATGAGGGAAGATCAGCGATATCTTTAATAGTATTTTTCCCATTCTGTTTGAAAGTAGTTGCATTTTTAATAAATCCTAATGGAGAAGCAGTAGGTGATGTGGAAAAGGGCCTTATACCTAATTTTCTGAATCTGTAAAAGCAAAAGACCCCCATTGCGGTTTGTACACCGATAAGGGTCCATAACCCATTCTTATTATCGGAAGCAGGAACTAAGGGTCCCCATAATTTCAAGCCTAGACTAGGTCGAGGGTAGAATTTATGACGTTTCATTTCAAATTCGTCGTTGTCATTGTTTGAGTCATTTATCGAGCCATTCTTGGGATGGTCATCTCCATTGGAGGAGTCTGGTTTATCAGGCGGTGTATATAGCGCCATTGTGTTTTTGTGTATTTGATAGTTATTGTGATTTACAATGTCACTGAATGTTAAATGTTAATTTGAAGTTGATCTTATCTTTCCGGTATCTTAGTTTATTGGTAATGTCTAGTTATAATTTCAAAAAATGCGGAGCAGGGTAAACTTCTTATAAGGGTGGTCATTGGGTCACAACTTTGTTGGTTCGTTTATACTGTCAATAAATTTGCATATATATTGTAACAGTTGCTAGGTTATCTATTGTTATACTTCAAATAATGGCCACAGTTAATTTTGGGAATTGGAGCTTTCATAGAATAGCGTTGACGAAAGTTTTTGACACTCGCTTTGATTTTTTAGGCTATAGTTTAATAAGGTTTGAAAATCAGATAAAAATGGACCTATATAATTCCTAGTACCTAATTTATTCATTTACATTTATTTTAGTTCCATTTTCACAAGATGTTTTTTTGTTATAGAAAAGTGTTAGATTCTTGTATTTTTTGAATTTTAAACAAAACATGCCAAAAGATAATTAAAAGATAAACAAATCTTACAAGCACAAGTCTCTAATGTGGCAATATCTCGTTCATCCCTCTTGAAAAAACAGCGTTCAAAAATGTAATATTCTCCTCCTCGATAATATGAATGGAAGTTAAACAAAGATATACCTATGTATTTAAATATGTATGTGTTGTTGAAAAACCAATAGTGAATGATAACAATATGTATAATATTTCTTTATGATACCATTGCTTACAATTCATCATGATCTAAATCTAAATCGTCATCATCAATTTCATCTTCTGGTTCAGCAGCCTTCTTTGTGGCTAAATAAGTCTTATAAAGAGATTCACCATCGACCTTGTTGGCACCCTTTGCCTTCATGAATCCTAGGAAACCTTCTAAAGATCTAGCAGATGTGAAAGTGACAGGTTCAGCGTTCTTACCAGCTGGGTATAAGATAATTGTTGGATAACCTTCAATATTCAAATTAGCAATATCATTTTCAGTGGCATCCACTTCAGCAATAAGGACCTTCTTGTTAGCATTCTTATCAGATGCATAAATGTCAGCTAATTCTTCGTAGATTGGAGCCAACTTCTTACAGTGACCACACCATGGAGCATAATACTTAACTAGGACATCCTTCTTCTTATCGAAGACAATCTTGTCATGAGTGGTACCGACCAATTTGTAAACGTTAGATTCTTGCACGGTTGGGACAGGTTCGGATTTGACAATAGCCTTAGCCTTACCAGATAAGAAATTATCGACTAATTTAGTAATTTCCTTTGTTTCCACCTTAGCAGCAGTCTTTAATTTTTCAAATTCTTCCTTTGCTAATTGAGGTAACCCATATTTCAAATTCTTATCCATATCATGAATGGCAAATAATGGGAATTGTTCCTTCATGTTCAAATTTTCAGCATGTCTACCGAATTTTCTTGAATCAATACCGACGAAATTCAATTCACCACGATGTTTCTTGGCTAATTCAGTGAAATAATCAGTATATTGTTCTCTTTCCTCCTCGGTGGTGTAAAAGAAATAAGCTAATGGTAATCCACTATCCATATATTGATTAAAGACGGAGCCATCAATGTCACCGAAATAAGGTAAAGCTTCCACTTTCAACCATTTGACCAATTCTTCTGGATCGGCGCTCAATTTCTTGGCGTCCCCGTTGAAGATGATTGGATCTTGTTCATTTGGTAAGTATAATGCTAATGATGATGATGATGTTGATGAATTTTCAGCTGTGTATGATAAGAAAATATATTCTGAAGATAAACGACCAGCGATTTGATAGAAGGATTTATTTAAACCTGGTAGACCTGAGTCGACGACGATAGGTTCTGTAGCGTTTGTTAATAAATCAGTTAATTGATCTTCAGTGGATACGACTGTGACATCAGGTAGAGATTGCTTTACCATGAATGAAATGATGGAGTCAGCGGTTCTTGCACCTTGATAATCCTTTGGATTAGCCAAATCGTGGTTCTTGAAGACTTTCAAAGTTGGATAACCTGGGATATCCATCTTCATACAAAGTTCTTGATCTTCAGTACAATCGATTTGAGCTAATGGGATATTTTTATCTTCCAATTCGGAGGCAGCCTTAATATATTCTGGAGCCAAATGTTTACAGTGACCACACCATGGGGCAAAGAATTCAGCTAGGACTAATGGATTTTCCTTGATGAACTCTTCAAAATTATCGGTAGTTAATTTAACGACAGCGGAATCAGCAGGTGCGGTAGCTTCTTGAGCGGCTTGTTGAGCTTGTTGAGCATGAGCAGATAAAGCACTGCTTAGCACGGTAGCAACAGAAAATAAAGTTTTCTTGTTCAATAACATTTTGATCCTGATCTTGATCTTGATCTATTGCTGTTCTAGTGGAGTTGTAAGTGAAGAGAGGAGGACGCCACCTTTAATTTCTTTCCATATAGAATGGAGTCTGCCTCGATTAAACACGGTGGCGAAAAAGAAAAAAAGAAGCCACCCTCTCTCACGGCATGGGTCACATGCCTCTCACGTGACCGACCCGTATATCGCAATAAATGTTTCCTCGAAATTTTCCCTCGTTTTCTATTCTCTTCACCAATTACGTAACATGCAACCACCAAGATAATTTTGAGGCAACGGTGCCACATAATAAGTCCATTGCAAAGCCTAAAAGCAGCCAGGGAACGCCATTTTCCTGTGGTGCTGTTTTGCCTCGAGGGTTGGTTGCAACAATAAACACCGACGCCCAGCTTCCCCGCACAACACGTAGTTTATCCGGGCTATTGTGTCGTTGTCCCAAAGGGGCAGTTGTGGGGAAGCAGAAATTCCCGCTTTCGGTAATCGTATTCTCCAGCGACGTGCACCCGTGCAACACGACAAGCGGGCTTCCCAGAAATAAACGCGGGGGCCATGGCCGCCCCTTTTTCGTGCTCACCAAAGTGAATAGGGGGTAAAGGACGCGATCTGTGCAACACTCTCGTCTCATGAGCGCTTTTTTGACACATGTTGGGCCAACTGGTGAGTGAAAAATTATGTATTTAAACTTGACAAATTTGGCACTCTGAGAATGTTCCCTTATCCGTTTCTCTTACTCTATAGTTTTTCATTCTTCTTCTTGTCTTACATAACCAATCAACTCCCCCGTTGAATAACAACTCCATCTACAACTAACAATGTCCTTTGAAGATTTACACAAGGCCACTGCGCAAGCTTTGACCAAGGCCGTCGACGAATTAGTCGCCGAATTCGAAGTCACTCCTGCTAAATTGGATGAATTGACCGCTTATTTCATTGAACAAATGGAAAAGGGTTTGAAACCAACAGCTGACAAGGCTACCGACTTGGGTCTACCAATGATTCCATCCTACGTCACCGGTATTCCAAATGGTACCGAAAAGGGTGTCCTTTTGGCCGCCGATTTGGGTGGTACCAACTTCAGAGTTTGTTCCGTCGAATTGAACGGTGATCACACTTACAACATGGAACAAATGAAGGCTAAGATCCCAGATGAATTATTGGATGACGATACCGCCACTTCTGAACAATTGTTCGGTTTCTTGGCTAGAAGAACTTTGGCATTCATGAAGAAATTCCATCCTGAAATCTTGGAACAAGGTGATGCTGCTAAGCCTGTCAAATTGGGGTTCACCTTCTCATACCCTGTCGATCAAACTTCTTTGAACTCTGGTACTTTAATCAGATGGACTAAGGGGTTCAAGATCCCTGACACTGTCGGTAAGGATGTCGTCGAATTGTACCAAACTGCATTGAAGAAAGCCGGTTTACCAATGGTTAACGTCGTTGCCTTGACTAACGATACCGTCGGTACTTTGTTGTCTCACGGTTACACTTCCGATAACACTGATTCCATGACCACTGGTGAAATCTCTGAACCAATAATTGGTTGTATCTTTGGTACCGGTACTAATGGTTGTTACATGGAAGAAATTGAAAAAATCACCAAGTTACCAGAAGATTTAAAGAAGAAATTATTGGCTCAAGGTAAGACCCACATGATTATTAACACTGAATGGGGTTCCTTCGATAACGAATTGAAGCACTTACCAGCTACTAAGTATGATATCGCTATCGATAAGGCTTCTGCTAACCCAGGTTTCCATTTATTCGAAAAGCGTGTCTCCGGTATGTACTTGGGTGAAGTCCTAAGATGTGTCTTGGTCGATCTATACAAGCGTGGGTTGATCTTCTCTCAATACAGATCCGAAAAGCAATTGCCTCACCGTTTGCAAACTGAGTTCGAATTGGATTCCGAAGTCTTATCTCATATTGAAATTGATGACTCCACCGGTCTACGTGAAACTGAATTGTCTTTGCTACAAAGTTTAAGATTACCAACTTCTCCATCTGAAAGAATTGAAATTCAAAAGTTGGTCAGAGCCATTTCTCGTAGATCCGCCTACTTGGCCGCCGTTCCAATCGCTGCCATCATCATCAAGACCGGTGTTTTGAATAAGAGATACCATGGTGAAGTGGAAGTCGGTTGTGATGGGTCCGTCATCGAATACTACCCAGGTTTCAGATCTATGTTGAGACACGCCTTGGCTATCTCTCCATTGGGAGCTGAGGGTGAACGTAAGGTGCATCTCAAACTGGCTAAGGACGGCAGTGGCACAGGTGCCGCATTATGTGCTCTTGTAGCCTAAATGAACGTTATTTTTACGAAATTTTACGATATAGTTATGATATATATGTTAAGAGTAATCCTTTAATTCAAAGTATTCTTTGTTTATTACGTAAGTAATATATAAAATAATAATAAATACCCAAAGGGTCCAGCAGTCAAAGACGTCTCAACATGGTAGCTTATATTACGTTAGCATATGACAGAGTGTTGCATACTAAGTGGTGTGACACGTCCGGTGATCGATCGAACCCATGTTCATCCGAACATGGCCAACAAACGGTAAGTGGACTACATAAAGACACACTACCTCAAATGAGAAAACTTAATCACCCAATTCATTCAAACAAAAAACAAAAATTAATCAAGAACAATGGGTATTGCAAAGGGTACTAGAATCTATTTAGAAGATGGATCACTCAAGAAGATCGAGAACATTAATATTGGAGATATGATTTTACAACCGGTTGGTCCTGCTATGGAAGTTCTGGAAATCAACTCAAAATCAGAAAAACTAGTCAAAGTTGAACAAATCACACAACATAGAAGAACAGATGCCAATGGATTTACGAAACCTGTCTATGATATTATTAATTTAAGAGCTAGCGAAGACCAAGTAATTATGACTAGCTCCAAAATGGTGGCTGGTATCTTTTTAGAAAACCAGAACCCAGCTAAACCATTGAATGACAGAAGAAATGCTGCTACTGCTACTGCTGCCGTCGATGATCTAACCTTATTTGTTTCCGAGGAAGAGGAGGGAAATTTAACAGATGATCATATTTCTATCTTTAACTGGCCGGCTAGAATAAGTGAGTTAAATTTGTTGAATAAAAATACAAGACTCAGAACAAGATTGTATTTATCACCATTCGAATATAATCGTCCAATAATGCGTAAAGAATTAGAGACTCTATTTCAAAAATCTATAACTACAGAAGAATTGGCTTCAATGGCGTGGTTACTTGGGTTTTGGTTAGGTGATGGCCATAAGCGTGATCCATACTTTGCCATTAATAGGGAAGACGTAGATGTTAATAGTACTCTGGAAGAATATGGTAAAATTTGGGGGATGGAAACCAAGTATTGGGCAAACCCTCATACTAAGGGTGGTACAGCTGAAATGGGGCTATCCCAGCCGCACAGATTGACATTCAATCTAGTACATTCACCATTATGGAGGGCTATAAATAAATTACAATTTCTTCTCGATAAAAAGAAGAATTTCCCCATTAAATATGTGATGGATGAGCGAATTGTTAGAGAGTCCCTGATTGCTGGGTTAATTGACAGTGACGGCCATTCCGATTTATCTCGTTGTTATATTTTTTGGATCGTTTCAGTGTATGATCCAATTAGAGTCGGCATCACCAAAGTCTGTAGATCTCTTGGTTTAAACCTCTACACACATTTTCGCCCTGCACATATTAATAATGACGGTTGGCACTGTCTTGATATTTTCGCTATGGGAGTTACACCAGGTTCCAATTTCCAAATTTTTGAATCAGTTCTTTCGCGTTGCGGATGTATAAGAAAGAAGACGGCCAAGGGAAATTTAATGTCCACTCTAAGTATGAATGCTTTTGATGATTCAATTAAGAAAATTAGCCCACCATCTCCACCATTATTCAATGTCCAAAATGACGTTATTGAGGAATGCTTTGATGTGACTCTCACTACCTCAGAAGGTGTGTTGATTACTGAGGACAACATTGTTGTTTGTACTAAACCAGTTGGTGCAGAAATGAAGTGCTGCTCCTGTGGTACCACTGAGCTAGAAGAATGGTCCCCAGCTCCATGGCAGACCAATTTGACATCTTCTTCTGTGGTTAAGAAACTCTGTAAACTTTGCTACAAAAATTTCAGACTATCCAGAACAAGATGTAACGATGACAAATGTTTGACGATTCCGACAAGGTCGCAATATGAAGAACTAGAAAATCGTGGTGAAGAACTGAACTGTTTCAAATGCGGAGGAATCATGAAATTGGATTCTAAAATGGAGGTATTATACGGGCTAATTATAGGTTCGTGTGGAAGTTGTAATAATACACAATCGAGTAAATGGAGGACTCATCCTATTTACAAACAAATGAAGGGGTGCTCCGGGTGTATGACCAAGTATTACAACACAAGAACAATATGTGGTTCTATTTCCTGTCTTCACATTCACAGTTTGAAAGAAGCTGCAAAGATACGTTTAAATTATCGGAGATTCCAAGGGGTTGAGTTTTGTGATATTTCCACTTTGGAATGTATCAAATGCAGATTCCCTGTAAATGTAGACACAAGTAGACCACTAGCTATTTCTAAGATGAAAATGAAACCCGGGACTTGCCAGAGTTGCTCCAGGATTGAAGATAAGAAGTGGAGACCAGTACCCTGGAGCAAGTTCGTAGATCATCAAATGCAATCAAATGCTATGGTCANTTTTTCTCGTACAGCAACAAGATGTCTCCAAGCCACCTGTGGAAAAATTATAACAACGGGACAATTAACTCAAATGAAGAAGAAGGCAGAGATACCCGGTATACTAGAAGATGGGAGGAGTGTCAAAGGTTATCCATGCTTCCATTGTGAAGGATCAACTTTCACCGATTCAAAGAAAAAGTTGACAAAAGATAGGAAAGCCTCCATGGGAATACTTTGCTTTAGCCATGGAGGCCAAATTGAAGGACGTGCCAGAAACCTTCCTTGGGATACGGATAGTCCAGAACAGATTTGTGGAGCATGTTATAGGAGATACTCAAGATCCAAGACACGCTGCCTGAGTTGCAAATACATGGTGACGACAGCAGAATTTAAGATCCAAGCTGCCAAGGGGTTGTTGAGGGAACGTACTGTTGGTAAGGATGGTAGGAAAGAGAAATTCTACACGTGTATCAAATGTAATCAGGAGGCAGTCTCCTTAGTTGCTAAGTAGCTCATTTTGTATTTAGTAGCTGAAATTTACCTCAATATATTCTAATTTGTGTCAAGATATACAATATTTTTCATATAATAATAATGAAATCTTTAAATTAATTAACTGCAACCCAAATTGTTCAATTGCAAGAATGATTGGTGATTTATCTTGGCTCAAACTCTTGTGGTTTTGGTTTTTCACCTGCCTGCTAGTCCTGATATTTTTGTGAAGTATTAGCTTGGATAACCTTGTTGAATGTAAGTAAAACTCTTGTAGTGCCAAGCCAATTTGTTCGTCCGGGTAACCCATCCAAGTTATTCATAACAACATGAAGACTCCCCTTCTTGGACTGAGCCATGGACCATTCAACATCCAACAGCAACAACAACAACGGTTGGAGCACCCAGGTCCCGGATTCTGATTTAACAGCAATCTATTTCATACTTCACATACCAACATTGCTATTTCTCATTGAACTCTGAACATAAAATCCGACATCCATAATATCTCCGAACAAACACAACTATGGCTAGAACTTTACGTCCACCGACTGCTGAAAGCAAAGTTTCCAATGTGACAAATTCAAACCCAAACCCAAACCCAAACGTATTTGTACCATCTTACACAACTGCCGTCACCGAGAGACAAAAAAAATTAAAAGAATCATCAAGAGGACTAACTTCATCATCCTCTCTTCATAATGCATCCAATTCAAACAATGGGCTTATTGGTGGTACCTTCGATAAAGTGCAAATGACCAAATTATTAATACATACTTTACATGAACTCGGGTATGAAAATTCATCCATTTGCTTACAGGAGGAGAGTGGTGGTATTCAAGTGGAATCCACCGTCGTGCAAAAAATATTCAAATATATTAGAGATGGTAGTTTCTTTGATATAACTTTGGAATTATTATCAAAATTACCATTAAAGAATGGTAACTTGAATTTAGAATCCTTAAATTGTCATACCCTTTTGGATCAATCAGAAGAGAATGTTAATAACAAAAATACCCAGAACCATTCCGCTACATTAGATCATACAATATCTACAATGACTATACAATTACAATTATTTGAAAGTTTATTTGAGAAGATTGCTGGGATGTTAAGACGTCCTGGAGTTTTAGAACAACTAGATACTTTTAGACAAATCCTAGAAATTATGGTATTGGTTAATAAACAGGTGTTCTTAGAATTGGTTTTCCAATCATCTGACCCAACTGGCGCTGTCTTTTATTTAAGAGCATTCTTACGTAAATTCATTCATCTTTGGGACTCAGTATTATTGTTACAAAATGACATTGGTTTAAACTTGGAAACTGATTTCACGCCAGAACAATTATTAAGAGAAATGTCTAGCGTCTTAACAAGTCCACTTAATGGTAATGATAACAACACACCATTCCATACAATATGGCATGATTCCTTGAAAAATTCAAGAGAATTCTTAATAGATCAAATATCACGCTATATTGATCCTAATGATTTAGTACCAAAGGGACGTTTAGTGGCATTATTAAAGCAAGCTATCAAGTATCAACGATCAAAAGATTTATTTAGTGTCTTGAATGGTAATGACAATAACCAACAAGAAGAACAAGATGAGGAACAGGACACAGATATGGAAAAAACACCCAAAATTTTCAATTTATTGCAGGACAATACTACTGATTTTAATGAAATTAATTTCATAGAGGAAAAAACACTTGTACAAAATACAGACGAAATTTGGTATTTACAATTCTCCCCAGATGGGAAATATTTGGCTAGTGCTTCTGCTGATTCCACAACAGATCGAAAAATCTTAATATATGATGTGGAAAATGATTTCCAAGTATATAAAATACTGGCAGGTAATAAGCAATGTGTCTTATATCTTTCATTCTCACCTGATAGTAAATATTTGGTTTCCTGTCCCTTTAACGAATCCGCAAATATTTATGATATACATATTAAGGGTGAGCCTTCTAATATTAATCCAGAGATAGGAGACTCTGGAATAATTGCAGAAATAATTCAACCAATTGATTCATTTCATATTCCCAACATATTAAATCAAGAACCACCAATGTCCCCTTCAGAATCTTCAGAATCTTCATTGGAAAATACAACCAGTGGTAATGCTACAGTAATGCTTTCACGTACTCTCCCTCTGATAGGTTCAAGAACTCGTTCAAATAGAACGCATAATAATAGTAGCAACAACCCATCAAGTAGTACAACCCATAATGTTACTCGTGATCCCTATGTTGAAATTGGTAAGGGTAACTCTCCAAGAACTTGGTGTTGTGACTGGTTTCACACTGCTGATCATTATGGGAAATTTGCCGTTGGTTCCCCCGATAGGGAAGTAGTTGTCTATGATATAAATATGAGACAGATTATTTATAGAATGGCAAGTTCCATTGCATTTGATTCAGAAACAAATGAAATCAATACACATTCCACTACATCTTCCTCGGTATTTACTTTTATGGATCAATTCCCAAGAATACACGATTTAAAGATTTCCTATGACGACAAATATATGATTCTAATGACTCATCAGGGGAATATTGACGTTTATGATATCTCCAGTTTCCCCACAAATGAAACTGTGACCAAATTGGCTGAATCAAATTTGTCAACAATGACTAGTGAAGAAGCTCATCAAAGGGGCCATGTCTTATTGGATGAATTAATCTTACCTAAAATTCAACAGTTGACAATTAACAAAAACATGACATGTATTTCATTGCCCGATATTAGGAACACAAGACTAGATTATGACATGGACGATGAAATGAATGATGACGTTGCTGAGGGGTCCGAAGAGGGATTGGCAAATTTACTGATTGTTAATTTACCATTTAATGAAATTCAACTGTGGGATTATAAGGAGAATTTATTAATTCAAAAATACATGGGACAACGACAAGAACAATTTATTATTAGATCCTGTTTTGGATATGATAATAAATTGGTTGCGAGTGGATCAGAAGACGGAAAAGTTTACATTTGGGATAGAGTTAAAGGTAATATATTGGGTGTATTGAGTGGTCACAATAAGGAGAGACTTAGTTCATTTGGGAATAATGTTAGTAGAGCAAGCCACTCCAGCCATAGCAATAATACAAGCAATGATAAGAAATTTGGTATGAATTGTAATACTGTGGTTTGGAATCCTCGTGACAAATCATTATTCGCCTCGGGAGGTGATGATGGTTACATTAAGATTTGGAGAGTTGTTAGGGACTGAATAAGGGTTGTTAGTTACAATCATATATATATATATATATATATATAATTATTTTTTATAATGAAATTCATAATGAAAAGGGAATCTCTTATGTAAAAATGCAATGTAATCTTAGTACGTATATGTAGTTATGAATCTATCGGAGTTGAATCTTCATCGGCTTCTTCAGGCGTGAGATTAGGGTCCACTCTATTTAACTCCTGTGCTTCTCTTCTACCTCTTTCCACATTTAAGCAATTCATTACAGGTAAAGATATCAATAACAATGCAAATAAGACATAAAATGCATACCTTATATTATGAGTCTTATCGGTCACTAAGCCAATAAGGAATGGTCCGACAATGGAAGAACCTTTATCTGTAATACTAAATATACTGAAAAATGTGGATTCTTTGCCCCTTGGAATAATTTGACTAAACAAGGACCGTGAAACAGCAGATAATCCACCTAGTGAAATCCCGTACCACATTGCCAATAGAAACATTTCAAACTTCTTTTTCAAACCAAAAGAATTAAAAACGAATCCTAGCATTCCATAAAATGGGATAAAAGTGGCCCAACATATGATGAATAATAAAGTTTTATGTGTAGACCAATGAAACCTTTTGGAAAGAAATTGTGGAATTATAAAGGCACCAATCATGGCACTTATCATGGTTAATATGCTAACAATTATCAATTCTAGGGTGGTCATTTGTAATTCTGTTCTTGAAAATAGGATTGCCGTCGAATTTATGGTCGTAATGGAATCACTGATGATGAACCAACCAATCAAGAATATCATTACATCCTCCAATAGTCGTGCATGTTTGAAGGCTTCCCAAAGTGACAGCCAACCATAGAAAATGGATACCGGTTTCTTCTCTAAGGATTTATGTGAATGGATGTCATCAAGCCTTTGATTTAGTAAACTTGGTGAGGTAGTTGAAGTTGAAGAGGGCAAATCACTCATCAATTTTATCATTGGTAATTGCCAAAGAAACCACCAGATACCGACGAACCAAATTGGAACCTGAATATCCTTTATTGTATTAGGAATACCAATGGTATCATCTTGCTTTATATGAAGCGAATTGACTCTTTTCACCAAAAACATGGAGATTATTTGAACTAGGAGGGCACTGGAATAACCTAAACTTGCACCTCTACCACTTATTAAAGTAGTCAGATGATCTACGTTATCTTTGCGAGGGTCATGTGTATTTCTGTCGGTATTAGGATTATATTTAACTGAATCAGTCACGAATCTGGGTAATAAGGAGTTTCCGACAACATTGATAACGCCAAAACAGGCATTTGCAATTATATATAGTATGGGTAATGAGTAAAACTGCTCTTTCTTTAAATGTGAGATCCAGATGGTGGAGAATGATCCTATAAATCCAAAAATCATCAAAACCCATTTCTTCAAATTAATACAGTCACGTAGATCGACAATTCCTGATACAGTCACCACAATTAAAAGTTCAAATAATACACTAATAGAAAAAATGTAAAGTGGGAAACTTGACGTGTCGATGAATAACCTTTCATGAAACAAGGGAACCACACATTTGTCATCGGTTGGTAAGCATGGGAGCGTGTGATCAACTACTTGGACACCATTTAATCTTGCAAATTGTTCTAGAAGTAATGGGATGTATGTTGCTACCGCGGAGACTGCGAAGGGTTCGCTAGAGAAACAATAGAAATACCACCCTTTGATGTTTTGAGTAGTTCTCCTTACAATGGCTGTAAGTTGGGAATGCGATTGTACAGATATGGAATCGTAAGTCATTTTCAGATACCACTTGTCTCGTTACTTTGTCCCATGAAATCCAATGGACCCAAACGTTGCAATGATCAAGTTTCAATCTTCCCTTATAATGTCGAGAGAGAAGCGAAAAATGTGGCGCGGAAAAACGACAGCAAATACATATCTTCAGGAGTTTACATTGGATATTCACTAGTTAAAAAAATTATGTTTATTGTATTATGTTATATCATACATATATATGTTACGGGAAGGGAGTTTGGGGAATTACCTCTATTAAGGATGAGGAATTAACTAGGTGAGTAAAATTAAATTAATAAGTTAATTCATGGTATTAAAGGAGGAGATTTTTAGGTCAAAAAAAAGAGAGAGGTTGGTGGTTTGATTGCACATTTCATATTTCTTCTATCTATGATACAATGGTATAGAGCAATTTGGTGTGACGTAATTTCTTAAGATGGTTATTTATTATGTTCGATGCAAGTGTGTGTTTTAAAAGAAGTTGTAACTCATGAGAAGAGGATTATGTCGATGAGGTAGTGACTTCACTTTCCTGTTGTTCAGCAACTGGTTGTTCGGCTGCAATCTCTGTGGTGGCAACTGGAACTGCAACTCGGGATGGGATTGGAACTGGAATGATATTAATCATGAAATTGTCCAAGACATCGCCTGATAAAACAGATTCCACGTCGATGGTAACTTTTTGTTCAGCTTGAGCTTCATTTTGGGCCTTTTGGAATTTTTCTGCGTTTTCAGGGATGGCAATCCAGTTTGACCAGTTTTTAGAACGAATGAAAAATGGATTCAATGGATTTTCCTTTGTTTCTTCAACTTCCGATTCAGCTTCTTCGGTTGATTTCTTCATATCTTTGAATGCCAAATAGGAAACATTAGAAGTACCTCTGACAATTTCAACAGTAGCAGATTCATTTCTAACGATTTCTCTTAAGGCAGCTAATATTATAACTGGGTCAGCACGGAATGACATATTTACCAATCTGTAAAATTGACCAATCAAAGATAATGGAGCAAAACCATCTTGAGACATCTTTGACAAAAGGTAGGAATCCTTGCTCAAGTTTTCATCACTGAAGTAATATTCTATTTGTGCAGCAACGTTGTTAATGGCCATCAATACTAGTTGAATTGGGTATGTCTTGGCACCTAATTGAACCAAAGGTTGTTGAAAGTTATGAGGATGGGAATGGTGATTGTTGTAATGAAATTTGGAACGGAATACACGGCCGTTAGTATTGTTACGGTTATTATTGAATTTCCTTCTTGGCGTTTGCTTAGTGCCGTTTTCCTCTTGTTCTTGCCCCTGTACTTGAGCTGGATGAGGGTGACTATGATGATTATGATGATGTGAGTGACTGTTGTGATGCTTCTTTTCTGGCGATTCGGCATCATTAGTGGCTTGTGCATCTTCGTTGACATTCTTTGAGATCTCATCTCCTTGCTTCTCTGAATTTTCGGTATCCTTTGGTTTTTGACCCTGTTGTTGTGTCTTCTTGTTATTTTGCTTATTTCTGTTGTTGTTGTTAGGTTTTCTGTTGTTATTACTTTTTCTATTGTTGTTGTTGTTATTTGACTTCTTGGAGTTACCAGAAGCGACAACGATAGAAGCTTTTATTGGAACCCATTTAGTAGAGGAAGGAGTTGGTTTCATCACTGGAACAGGAGATCTATTCTTACTGCTTCTAATAGCATTCAATTGATCTTGAGAGATGGTTGAAATGGGAGCTTCAGCAGAATTAATCTTCCATGGCGACGAAGTGGGTACGGGAGCAGGAGTCAAGATACGTTGAGGTTTCGTTTCTTGTTCTGCATCGGCAGGAGCGGCCTCAGTGGCATCTTTGGAGACGGTTACAGGGACCTCTTGAGTGTCTTGTGCAATGTCAGTGGTTTGGACTGATTGAGCAACTGGCTCAGCAGCAGGAGTTGTTGTGGCGGCTTGTTCTGCGGACATAATTGATTGTTTCTTAGGAGCTTAGTTTGAATGCCGTTGAGGTGTATGCTTCTTCTACAATGGTCAAGTAAGTAAGTAAGTATGTATGTACAATAAATGGATGCATTGAACAATGATGAATGGGTGAATTGCAATAAAGCATGTAAAGCTCATCGCCAAAAATGAAAAATTTTTCACTGGGAAAATTGAAAATTGCGTGGGTTCACCCGTGCACCACACCGAACAGACGATAATACGGTTCAATTATTGGACAACATGTCTACAATTAGCTGGTAATGCTAAATTGGATTATGTACTCATCTGCTAAAGGATGCGTTTATTATTCATGGGAAGTCTGGCATCTTTGCTCCCAACGCTGACCGAACGCTTACGCTGTTAAAAGAAGAAACTCTTAAGCTGTCACAAATTCTCTCCACAACAAAGAAGGCAATAAGCATACCATTAGCAGATGTCTGATTCTGAGAAACTGGATATTGCCGATATTAGAGATCATTACAGAAGCCCTTCCGATTCCAAGCGGTGTCATTCTCCAGAACATCATCAATCATCAATCTCGACAGTTGAAACCTCACTCTCGAACAAGATTTCCCTTAACAAGTTACCAATCATTAAAGTAAGGAATCATCCCAAGAATGGATATCATGCTTTGGATGAGCAAATTGGTGCTTCCAAGATGGGGACAGGGATGAATCAGTATAGGAACGCTATGAAGAAATTAAAATCTCCACTTGCTACCGTGACCGATAGTTATCAAGACGACATACCGTATTTCAAAGAATTAAGAGATATTGAATATGTACCTAACGATAATGTCAAGTTCCAAGAACGATTGAATGGTTATTTGATCGATTTGGCAAGGAGATTTTCTAAAATGATTATTAAACAAAAAATTGGGATTGAAGAGGCTATTGAAGAAGCTACAGTTGAATGGGCACAAAGTAATGGACCTGTTCCTGATGTCCCCCGTTCCATTGAATTAGATTTGTTAAGAGCAAAACAGAGAAGATTTCAAAGAAGATTGAAGAAAAATAAGGAAGCCAATGATGAAGAAGAACAAGAAGAACAAGAAGAGCAGGATGATGATACTGGTAATGATGGTGATGAGTACGTCGATTCTGAAGATGAGAAAGATGCAAAGGAAATAGAGGAGAAGCAGCAAATTGTTGATAGCATCAAAATGGTTCAAAGAGATTTTAAACTTGCTATGAAACAGGTCGAAATGAATTATTATCCACAGGTATACGCTATACCTGGTTCTCCTGAATTTGAATATTTAACTGATAGCATTCATCTCATTTCTGAAAATAAAACTATTTGTATGTCCCTTGATGTGGAAGCCTTTGAATTTAATCAAGAAATTATAACTGAGATTGGTATTTCCATCTATGATCCTCGTGAAAATATTTTTACTGTGACTCCCAATATTAGAACATACCATTTAATTATTAATGAAGTCTTAAATTTGAGAAATAAGAAAATGATTTGCGATTTTAAGGATTGCTTTTTAATGGGGGAAAGTATTGTATTAACGCTACAAGAGTGTGTCAATTTTCTTCAATCTTTGATTAATTTCTATATGATTCCAAAGACAGAGGAAGATTTCACTTGGTGTAGAGCATTTGTTGGTCATCATGTATCTGGAGATTTAGAGTGGCTAGCGAATGTTGGGGTGAATATTCCAAAAGTCAGTTTCAAGGTGCATTCGAATAATAAGAAAGTTGGTGAAGAAAAGGATGAAAAAGAATCAGAGTGGAAAGAAAAGGAGCATAATTCAAAATCAAAATCAAAATCAAAGTCAAAGTCAAAGTCAAAGTCAAAATCAAAATCAAAACGGAATAATAAGAAAGTTGCTGATTCTAAGAAAAAGAAACTGCGAGAGTTTCCGACCATGTCACCTGTAATAGTGTTTGCGCTTGATACCGAGAGGATCTTTAAACAGACATATGGTGAGATAAGTTGTAATTTGGGTAAGATTTTAAAATTATTAAAGATTCCACATGCTTATTTACATAATGCTGGTAATGACTCCTTTTACACATTACATTTAATCTTAAAACTATGTGACTTCAATTTTAGACGAATGAATGGGTTAGATGAACTTGATTTAATGGCTTCTAGGATTAGAGATTGGATAAGACGTGATAAAGAAGAATCAAATATCTTACCAATGTCATATGCAGCTTCTGTTCTTGACGTTATCAAGAGTGATCAAAAGAGAGAAGAGGCCAAGATTGCCAAAGAACTTGCTCATGAGCAAGGCTATGACCTGAATGATGATGATAATGAAGATGACGATATAAGGTATGAAAGTAGAGGTCGTGGTAAAGGATACAGGAGGATAAAGAAAAAGGATTTAGTCATGCAAACAGAATTTGGAGGATCCGAATGGTATCCTGATGCAGAAACCGCATTTTTGAGCTCATTATAATGTTAGATAGATAAAATTTCATTAACGTATAAATAGAATATTCAATATTTATATAATTGTTTCAATTTATGACGAATAAGAATGACATGATTAGAATATGCGCATTACTCCAAGATTGGCTCCAATAAATCTTCCAATTCACCAGATTCTTTCAAGTCTTGCAATTTATCGTTCCCACCAACGTGCTTACCATTGATGTAAATATTTGGAACGGTCTTTTGGCCATTAATTTCAAATAAGGCTTGTTGGATTTCAGCACCATCATCCATTTCATTCAATTGCAACACTAAGGCTTTTGACTTAGGAACATTTAGTTCTTTGAACAAAGTCTTAATGGTTGCATGGCAATAGGGGCAATAAGTCTTGGAAGCAACGAAAATTTCCTTCTCGTTGATCAATTGCTTAACGTGGTTAATTGTTTCCTGGGAGACCATCCTTCCTTGCTATTTTATGGATTTAGATGTTGATTTATCTGTTCGGCAAAGTGGGTGTTTAAACTCTAATTGCGTGCTTTTTTCTTATATTTGTGGATTTTCAAAAATTCATAGTTTTCGTTCATTAACTTACATAATTGCATATTTTCCTTTTGACTTTTACACAGTATAGTTATGTATATAAAATGTCTAACACATGGTAATGATGATGATTATAATGATGTTATATAAGCTTGACGGGTAGTCAAGCAAATGCGTTTATGAATTCGTTTAATCTAGGATTGGTTCTAATAAATCTTCCAATTCCCCAGATTCTTTCAAATCTTGCAAGTTATCATTACCACCAATGTGTTTCCCATTGATATAAATGTTTGGGACGGTCTTCTGTCCGCTCAATTCGAACAAAGCTTCTTGAATATCGGCACCATCGTCCATTTCGTTTAATTGAAGTACCAAACCCTTAGATTTAGGGACTTTCAATTCTTCGAACAAAGTCTTTATAGCGGCAAAACTGTGAGGACAGTAGGTCTTGGAGGCAACAAAGATTTCCTTTTCATTGATTAATTGCTTGACGTGGTTGATTGTTTCTTGAGAGACCATTCTTGTTTGTTGTAGATTAATTCTTGTTTGAGGGGATGTTGTGAGTTTGAGGATGCTTCGAGTGTATGAAGTTGATGATAATTTAAGCGAGCTTCTTGTCACAGAAGAAAACAGTTTGAGTAGTTAATATGTATCCTTTTAGTGTTTTAAACGCTTACGAATTGAATTGTGTAATATAATACCGTATATATACTATACGGTCTCTTAATTTACAGGGGGAACCACAGTTTTCATTCGTCGCTTGCAACGGATATTTACATCAAAACCGGGGTAGTTTGCCCTAATATACAAACCCTAAAAGGTTTAATGTTTTTAAGTAAGCCCTTATCTATAGCTTATCCAGCCCTTAGGGTTGTTGCAAGGGGTGGCCCAGATTAAACAATGCAATATTGTATATATACATTCCCTCTGGTGAATAAAACAGTTCTCTACGTTAACTCAAGATTAGTAGCAGGCAATGGGGTTTCTGACAGATCACCAACACACAGCAATTACGGACTTGGTCTTCAGGGCCATCTCCGATGATTCCACCTCTTTAGAGATAGAATTGCCCACGTTGATCGATTTGATCGACAATTATAGAGAAGCTAATGATTACACATACACTCTGAATCAGGAGGAGGCTGCTAGAGCCATCAGAAAGAGGTTGAAGTATGGGCAGGTAGAGCAGCAGAAGAGAGCATTGGCATTGTTGGATTTGATCATTGTTCAGGAATTGAGGTACTCTGCCATGTTTAATGATGAAAAATTATTGAAACTCTTGGAAGCGATGGCTGTGAATGAATCCTCTTATGGATTTGATTTGGAAGTGGTTAGGATTACCCTAAGGTATATGAAGAAATGGAATCAATTTTTGGTGCAAAATAGAGCGTATAATTCGAGGTGTTATCAGGGATTGTTCGATTTGACTGATAAATTGAAGGACCAAAAACTACGGAAGAATGTCGGCACGTCTAATTCTTCTTCCAATGGTGGGTTGTTAGGGTCAGGTTCAAGGTTTGCAGTGAGAGACACCAAACGTAGTAGAAGGAATCGTAGAAAACAACAAGGTAAGAAAAGATCGGGTTTCTTAAATGATTCAGCTGATGAATCTGTCTATAGATCGGTCAGTACCACTTCCGGGAGAGGTAGTTCACAGAGGACTAATTTGCAACCAGCAGACAGGAAGTATAGAATTCCTCAAATTGATTTGAAAAAGGAAGGCCCAAAAATTAGTCAAATAATAAGTGATTCATTAGCAGCGGCTGTGGCCTTACAAAATGCATTAATTGTTTTACCCAGTGGTATGAGTGCTCTAGATGATGAAAATTGTACAAGCAAATTTATTCAGGCTAGAGCCATTAGAAGAAAAGTTTTGAGATATTTGCAACTGGTTACTGAAGGTGATTATCTGGGCTCCCTATTGTATGCCAATGACGAATTGGTGAAGGCATTGACTTTATATGATGACAAGAGTGGCGGTTCCCAATCTGATGTGGGTGAAGACGATGACGACGATGACGACGATAGTTATGATAGTGACAGTGATTTCGAAGAGGAGCAGGTAAGACGTCCAAATATCTATACAGACTCAGTCTCTCATGCCCAATCAGTGGAAACAGATCCGTTCGCTGACCACAATGTGATCTAACTGGGAGAACAAACTTGTAATATTATTACTAACATATATATTTATTCGTATATAACAACTTTAACCGAATATTAAATGAATGCATCGCATTTCTTTCAAACCTTCTTGAAATTTAATGATAAACTGTTGATACAATGCCTTTCATCAATGGGGAGTCCCAATGACTTGGTCCAACCTTCTCCTTTAAAGACGTGACCCAAATGGCCACCGCACTTTTGACAAGTTACCTCAATTCTCTGCATCCCATGACTAACATCCTCATTGTACTTTAACGAATCCTTATTGAATTCTTTGTAAAAGGAGGGCCATCCACACTGAGAATCAAACTTGGTATCACTCTTATAAAGAGCGTTCCCACAATTAGCGCATGTGTAAACGCCAGTCTCCTTATTATGCAAGTATTTCCCAGAATTGGCAGGTTCAGTACCTTTGTCTCTAAGGACGGCTAGTTGTTCTTTGCTTAGTGAAGGGTTCCATGACGTATTATTAGAGGACATTACAAACCTTGTACTTGATATATGACGAGTAGTAAAGATAGAGAGTGCTTTAGAGCTGTTTCTTACAATTTTTAACATTTTGCTCCATTTGTAGTATTAATAGATTAAGGATGAGTTTGAAGATCTTCAAAAAATTATCAATGCGGAAAATTATAGAACAGCCTCTTCAATGAAAGAAAAGTTATATTAAAACCATAGAATCTTGTCGGCAGCAGCAATGTCTAACGTGTCCAGTCGCATATCAGGTATTTCTCTTATTGAGCAGTATAATGAGTCTCAACTAATGTCAGAAACAGACTCTACGAGCAGTACCCCGTTGAAGCAGGAGAACTACGAACATTGGTCAGTCCAAGAAGTAGTCACTTGGTGCTCCATGGAACTGTCATTGGCTGAAAGTGATTCCCTTTGTCAACAGCTGAAGATAAACTCTATCTCTGGAGATGTATTATCTGAATTGACAATGAATGACTGTAAAGAATTATGTTCTAATGACTTAAAAAGGGCAATTAAACTAAAAATAGCATTGAATAAACTAATAAGTGACCAGGATAGTAATAAAGCTGATTTCTCCAAGAAATCTACCGATGACTCGCAATTATTTGAAGAAAGACAGGAGAAATCGTTGATAATTTTAAAGGATCTTTATTCCACAGTATCTCAAAAATTACAGGAGTTCCAAATTCAATATTCAGCATTAAGAACAGATATACTGGAAATGGTTAAGACTGTTAACTCAACTGATAGTTCTACATTGCTTGCTCAGCAGCAACAGCAACAAATATTTCCCCAAACCTTGACCCATAGGCCATCAACGGCAAGTGTGTCATCCCAATCTCCCTCTATGTCGGCTGGGGATTCTGCTGCTACGTCGCCTACATATTCAGTTTCTACAGTACAAAGAAGCAATAGTAACAGGTATATTAGTAAACCAGAAATGGTAAGATCCGTATCAACATCATCTTCAGTGAATAACATGATGGGTTCAGTGGTCAGCACACCAGGCACGACAGCGGAACCTTTGAAACAATTGAGGGCTTCTAAAGAAGATTCATGTGAAAGAATACTTAAAAATGCAATGAAGAGACATAACTTAAATGACAAAGATTGGAAACAGTATGTGTTAGTAATTTGTTATGGAGATCAAGAAAGAATATTGGAATTAAATGAAAAACCTGTCCTCATATTTAAAAACTTGAAACAGCAGGGCTTGCATCCTGCAATTATGCTAAGACGAAGAGGTGATTTTGAAGAATTGTCCCTAGGCAATGTAAACGATAATGACAATGGAGATGGTACTTTTATCCCCAGCCATAATGAATCATTGAACCGGCCAAATGATGATGTTACACCTGGAGGAAGGCTATGACCCAAGGAATGTACACACATACTTAAATAAAACTGAATAACGGTAAATAAACTTTGATGAAAATGATGCATTCGATATTATACAATGAGAGGTTTCAGTTATGTAATGGAATTCAAAGTGATGAGTTCAATCTATTTATATGGGTTGAACTTCCTTTTAGCCTTCATGACCTTAATCTTCTCTTGATCTTCCTTAAATTTATTCAGTAGCTGATTAATTTCTTGTTTCTTACGTTCTCTGACTTGAAATCTATAGAAGTCTTGTTTTGCCTTTTTATCAATAGCGTTTGGCATTTGTTTGGATACTTTATTTTCATACTTCGATAGTGGATTTCTATTCAAGATCTTTTTCCTTATAGAATTTAATGATTTTGTATTCTTACCAACAACTAAGGTAAACCCATCTTCGTCTACAATGGAACTTTGTACATTCTCCTGTTCTTCTAACTCTCTTTGTTCAAAGATCTTCAAATGTTCATAAACATCATTTTTCAAATATTCCAAATCAATCGGTTTATAGAAGTTGATAAACGTGTTCATGGAGGGGCTGGTAAATTCCCATTCAAGTAGCTCATCCACTTTCTTCTTTCTATCAATTTGAGAATATTTTTTCAAAGCATTGAAACAATTATTTAAACTTGATTCATCAATAAATTTCAACAGCGCAGTATTCCTTGGAGTAAATCTTGATTCGCTTTGATCATTGGTGTCTGTCAATAAATCTGAAGTTAGAGCAGAAAGATTAATTTCATTTAGGCCAAATTCGTCGTTATATAGCAGATTTTCCACATGTGCCATAGTATCATATCTTTCACAAATCTTGGCAGTAACAGTTTTCATTATATCTAAGTTTGTCAAAAGAGGAATATTGACCACGAAAAGACTATTCATCTCACTTTCTTGTTTTGTTTGATGTTTCTTAATGAACATGTAATGGAACGCATCTTTCAACATTGGTTTCTTTAATACTTCTGGGAGTTTGAAGGGTATCACTAGGAACCCGTTCTTCATACAGTCTATCTTACTCAGTTCATCATTAGCATTCATGGTGTCCTGCTACGATCGTTTGACGAACTACTTGTCCTTTAATAGATCCTGATTAATATTTAAATAATGGTTAATATGGTTTCTTCTTCTAATAATTTTTCAATCTCCCATCGATAGGCTTGCCGTATTAAGTGATGGTTCTACTGGCACGAGTCAAGAGTTGTATAACGACCCACGAAGGAGAATAAAATGTCTTCTTTAACATATAGTGGGCTATGGGGCTAAAAGTTGCTGTATAAATATTTGTCCCCATGTTGTATCTTATACATATTTTTATCGGAATGACGGCTCAGATGAGTTTATGAGAAACGTTTTAATTCATCATGTCGGGATGGCCCATGAACTGGATTTTCAGTCTGCCCGGGACAGGGCGCTTGCGCATGATCTTTGAATAGGTCCTTTAAAATATAAATCTTCACGTAGATGCTACCTGCTAAATATGTGTCCTCTATTTCAAGTATTGCCATTATTGTAAGCTAAAAATTCAATTAATTTGGATTTTGGAGACAAAAAATATAATATTTATTTTTTATTTGAATATTTTATGTTGTTATCATTTTAAGAATCTATTCCAACATTAAATTTAATTAATATATTATAAATAGAAATGCTTTTATGAGTTATTTAACCAGTTATCCTTCCTTTTAAAGTACAAAAAAAATAAAACCAAACAAAGAATAATTGGAAATCAAAACTTGAATAAATGGGGTTGTATGAGTCTGGAAACGTTATCACTAAATACGTAAGAATATTTGGAATATAGTCTATATTACATAGAGAACTGCGAGTATATAATTAGTTTTCCCTTAGGCTTTTTATTGATTACTGGTACCATATTGTACTCTGCTAATCGTTCAAAATAAATAATACTCTAAAAAAATAAATTTTGGAATTTGTTTTGTAACCCGTCAGGGCGTCACACAATAAAGCATAATCATCTCTTTCACCTAAAATTAAACCAACACATTATTGAAACCTCCCCACTAACCTTGAAAAAGTGAAGCTCCGAGCCGGCTGTGTCTTAAAAGCATAATATTTTGTATAAAAATAAAACTTACTTATTACAATGAGAATCAAATCTATAGTCATTAATAAGGCTACCTAACAAAGATAACTAATATATAATCAGGTGCTAATTTATAGTTTGTTAATTTATCACTGAGCCTTTACATTTCTTTCATGGACTTATTGAGAGAGGATCATAACAATTTTTTACAAGATCAGAATGATAATCCTAGTTAAATCCTTCTGGTAACAAGCCTAGCTTACTCATTCTAATCTTGACAGCATTTCTGTGACCATCAAGACCTTCGACCTTGGCAACACACATGACAGCCTTACCAATATTTTCTAAACCTTCAGGAGTAACGTTTTGAGCAGTAATGAACTTCTGGAAAGTAGCAGTATTGGCACCACTATATTGTCTTGCATAACCATATGTAGGTAGAGTATGGTTTGTACCACTTGAGTAATCCCCACATGATTCTGGGGTGTAAGAACCAACAAAGATACTACCGGCGTTATCCACTAGTTTAACATAATCATTAGCGTTATTAATTTGTAATATTAAATGTTCTGGAGCATATCTATTAGACATGTCAAAGGCTTCTTCGTAAGTGTCACATAATATAATGGTACTATGAGCGATACATTGACGTACAATGTCGACACGTGGCAATGCTAATGCCTGTCTATTTACAGCTTCTTGAATTTGAGTCACTTTAGCTTCACTAATGTTAACACCAACAAGAATAACTTGAGAATCGATACCATGTTCAGCTTGTGATAGTAAGTCACTGGCAACAAAATCATCATCTGCATCTTCATCACAGACAACAAGAACTTCACTTGGACCAGCTGGCATATCGATAGAACATAGAGCTTGAGTGTCATTTTGAACATACATCTTAGCTGCAGTAACGAATTGGTTACCAGGTCCCAAGATTTTATCCACCTTTGGGACACTTTCTGTACCATAAGCCATGGCTGCGACTGCCTGAGCACCACCAGCAAGGACGATCTTAGAGGCACCACATTTAATGGCGACATAAACAACTTCTGGAGAAACTCTACCATCAGACTTACGTGGCGGAGAAGCGAAGACAATTTCTTTACATTCAGCTACTTGAGCTGGGACACCTAACATTAAAGCAGTACTTGGTAAGACAGCGGTACCACCTGGAATATATAGACCAACTTTTTCAATTGGTCTTGGGAATCTGGAACATATGACACCAGGTTGGGTTTCTACGACTAATGGTTCTAACTGTAATTGAGCAGCATGGAATTTTCTAACGTTTTCAATGGATAAATCTAAAGCTTGTTTCATTTCTTCAGTTAATCCTTCCAAATATTCTTCTGGGAATGGAGCTTCCAAGACTGGAGTTGTCAAATGGACACCATCAAATTTCGCGGTATATTCAATTAAAGCTGAGTCACCCTTATTCTTCACATTTTCAATAATTGGGTTAACCAAGTGCATAATATCATCAGTCTTTTGAATTGGTCTTGTCACTGCCTTAATGACACCTTCCTTATCGGTGCTCTTGACGACATTCAAATAAATTGGCGCGGATGGATCGATTTCCTTCTTTGAAGTTTCAGTTTCAGCCTGTTTCTTTGGTAAGAACTTCTCCTTAGCGTCACCTTTCCTTCTGGTGACTTTCAAATGTTTCAATTTCAAGTTAGTTTCCACATCTTTCAAAGTGACACCCTTAGACACCAATTTAGTCATTGCGAAGTAAAATAAATCTGCAGCTTCCCAAGCGACTTCATCCTTGGTTTGGGCCTCAGTCAATTCTTCAGCTTCTTCCTTGATCTTAGCGTTTAATAATTCATCATCATTGAATAATCTCTTAGTGTATGACCCAACTTCCGCATCCACCAATCTTTGAGACAATACTTTTTGCAATTCCAAGAGACCATACTGATAGTCTCCAAAGCAAGTATTCGTATTTAAGTGACAGAAGGCATCATTAACTTGTTCCACTACGAATTGCAAGGCATCGCCGTCACAATCTATGGAAATTTGTTTCAAGATCTGTCTGTTTCCTGACGTTTCACCCTTGATCCAGATACCCTTGCGTGAACGAGAATAGTAGACACCTTGTGACTTCTCGATGGCCAATTTGATGGATTCCTTGGAGGAGTAAACCAGACCCAAGGAACGCTCGTTGGTGTCGACAACCAAGGTGGTATACAGATCATCCTTACGATCAGTCTTCAATTGAGAAAGTAATTCGTTGTAGAAGGTTTCAGCGGTCAATTGAGAAGCTGGGATGATCTTTAGTGAGGTGGAAGTGATCAATCTCTCCTTGGAGATATTGATGGAATTGCCCACTTCGGAGGCATACGTATTGTTATCTATGATAAATAAGGCAGTGATACCATTATTTAAGAGTTCGATCAAATCTTCGTTTGTGAATTTGGTGGAATCATTGATTTTAAGTGATATCGAGTTGAAAGTTGTGTTAAATGATTTAATGAAGGAAAGAATATCTTGTTTGGACAATTCGTCGGCATCCACTAGTGCCTGACCGGTCAAGGCCACGAATGGTTTTTGGGCTATGGTTTCAGTGGCATTAGCACCGAATAGAGGGATAAATGAGAGACCCATAATCTTTAGTTGCTTGATTGAGATGTGTGTTGGTGATCTATTACAGAAATTCGGTGAACGAAACGGCAGATATTCTCGACGGGGAAGAAGGGATACTATTATATAAGACGCACAAAAGGGTCACAAAAGGGTGTAAGCAAATATCCAAGCGACGGTATGTGTCATTCGAGACCAGAGGACAGGTGATCAACATAACAGGAAGGATACCTAATTTATCGACAGAGAGCTGTGTGACTCAAACTGCGTGCTCAACTGGGCACCACGCGAGTCAGCCCGAGTCAAATCAATATATATCGTTTAATGAATATAGCAAAGCTTTACTCTGGGATCCGTCTATTACGAAGTCGGATCTCTTATCTGGGGTGACTAACGTCTGCCTGGGGGCAATCGTGGGCTACAGTGGCTGTCCACTGGTATGCGGAGTTGCATTGTGCAATTGTTGTATAGATGTACGTACGTAAGTATCTACAAAATGGAAGAAGGAAACACCCCCTAGAAATAAACTGGTTCCTTCATGTTCATGCCATTCGATGCTGTGTCCTCAGGTGCTGGCGGCGGTAGTTCGAACGGACAATCTATGCTCTCATGACCATCTCTCTCACAGAGCACACACCAAAGTTCTCTGCCGGCGGAGGCATCTATCTTTGCGGGGGGTTTATATACGGGTAGTGACTCTATTGTTGGAGCAGTTAGTTCCTTCTCTTTAGGAGTGTTATCGTTCGACTGTAACGTCGTGTCTTGGTGCCGAGTAACCTCTTTTAATTGTTTCTTCAAACTGTCAACTTCCCTTCGTAGCCGTTCAGCTTCCTCTTTACTCTCTTTCCCACTCTTATCATTATTATCATTAGCACTGCCATCGTCACTCATCATTAATTGCATCAGTTCTTTACTCAAGGATTGATTATGCATCTTCAGTTGTTCTCTTTCCTTATCCCACTTCACTTTTGCTGAATCAGTTTCCTCTTTGTAGGCCTTCAATTTCTCTAATTCACTCGTAATGGAGGCAACGTCCACTGTAGATGAATTAGTGTTGGGTTGAGTGAATCGTTTCTCATTTTCTTGAATCTCTTCATGCAGCTGCTCCACAACGGCCAATAATTGCTCATGCTCAGTCTCAAAATATTGTTTCTGCTTATTTTGTTGATCTCTCTCATATTGCAATTGTTCATTCAACTTTTGAACTTGCAATTCCAATTCATGTAAACTATTCTCATAACTGTCAATGGTTGGTTGAATTTCTTCTAGCACAATCCTTTGATCATCCAGCAGTTTCTTGTATTGCGATATTTCTCTTCGCTGCTTTTCAAGTTTAATTTCATATTCATTTGGCGTAATATCTGTATCAATGGAACGTCTTGTTCTCCTGACTGCAGAAGACGGCGGATCAATATCCATCTCATCAGCTTCATTGTGTGAAGTTATATGAGCAAACAGGTTTTCGTTTAGTTCATCGTTATTATGTTCATTTAACCTCATGGGTGTCGGCGATCTGGGGTCCTGCATGGATGACAATGACAGTTGCTTTCTCACAGTAGATCCAGTACTCCCAACACTACTTATCCTACTATGCTTTCTTGTCATACTTCTTTGCTGAGATTCTAACCCGGGGTTTGCATTCAAAGTACTTCTTCTAGACGAATTTCTAATCCCATCGAGTCCATACCCGTTATGGTGATTTATCGTAGTATTGAAAGAGGCATTATCAATAACAGAGGCAACCTTCTGCAATTGTATAAACAGCCCACTGTTAGAATACTCCGTGTCAAAATATCTTCTCCCTTGAAAGGATCCATCATTCTTACCGATATTAGCCAGTAGATCCACACCTACAAAGATCCCGGGTTTCGTATCAACTGGTCCCACATATTTTAACTTACCGCGTCCAATGTTCGGGATTTGAATAAAACAACCTATCTTCTTCTGATACCTCTCCACATTAACCGATGTCATTGTGTTTCTGTCCTTGTTTGACCCTATCTTGTCATTGTATCAAGTTGTTTTGATCTGCCATTTCCATCATTCATTTCACGTCAAATAAATTTCAGCGCGTATTCTTCGAGAAAAGTTATCAACAGCGGGAAAACAATAGAATTCCACCCACTTGCATCACTCGAGGCTGTCGGCAAATTGTATCATTAGACACACAGATACACATCATCACTCAATCTAGGATGGGTACAAATAAACTACTCAAGAAAGCAGAGGCAAACATTGCTAAGAATGACTTCTCCGAGGCAATTAAGAATTTAGTATCAGCAGCTAATTCCAACCCGGATGACACCCAAATTGAAGCCATCGAGTCGTTAATTGATCAAATTACCGATTTCGTTATTAATAGTAGTGCCGTGACAAAGTTTCAACCCACAGATCTAACTGCATTTACTAACACTCTACGTTCCAGTTGCAATGGGTCTACTCAAGCTCAATTAAACAAACTGAACATCTTATCTTCCATCCTCGAACCACCGCCAGCCAGTGCAAGAGCCATGAATGACGCAGGCAGTAACAATGGTGGGTTTCATTTAAGAGGGCTCTTTGGAGGTAATAATCAAAATTCTGGATCTGGTTCATGGACTTCCAATTTTCTTTATGGTCAAAATGGTCAGAGCCATATCAATTCCATTGGGGCGCTGGCATCTTTTTTACCTCTAGCTACATCGTATATGGCCTCGGGGAATAATAATAATAATCAACAATATCAAGCCCAAATGGAGCAACAAATGGGTCAGCAAGTTGGCCAACAATTGCAACAGCAATTGCAATGGAAGATGCAACAAAAACGTCAAGATGAACAACAGTATCAACAACAGATGCAGCAACAATACCAACAGCAGCAACAGTATCAACAGCAAATGCAACAGCAACAACAACAGGAACAACAACGTCAAGAAGAACAAAGAAGACAAGAAGAACAACGCAAAGAAGAGCAAAAGAGAAGAGAGGAAGAACAAAAGAGACAAGAAGAACAACGTAAAGAAGAACAAAAGAGGAGAGAAGAAGAACAAAAGAGACAAGAAGAACAACGTCAGCAAGAACAGAAAAGAAGAGAGGAAGAACAAAAGAGACAAGAAGAACAACGTCAGCAAGAACAGAAAAGGAGAGAAGAAGAACAGCGTCAACAAGAAGAACAACGTCAAAGAGAGCAAAAAGAGAGAGAAGATAAGGAAAGAGAACAACAATTGCAGAAGCAAAAGGAGGAAGAGGCCCAAAGAAACCAACAACCGAGTCAAACACCTTACGGTCAACCTGTTTATTATCTACAGGGAGCGTATCCACCTCAAGTAGGGTATCCACCTCAAGCGGGATATCCACAAGGAGTATACCCTCAAGCATCGTACCCACCAAATCCACAAGTACCATATGGACAACCACAATATCCTCAGATGCCTTACCAACCCTATCCATATCAACAACCACCATTTGCACCTGTCGGCTATCAACCATATCCATACCCACAACAACCTTACTTACAACCACAAGTGCCTGTGCAAGCTCAAGGGCAAGCACAAGCTCCACCTACCTATACAGAAAGTATAAGCGGGGGACAACATATGCCTGATCATAAGAATGCAGCAGCGTCCTCTTCTTCATCACCACCTTTCATCCCTCCAAATTCAAATGCTGCTCCTATCTACCCCCCACAACCACCTAATTTCCAGGGTCCTCAACACTAAGTCTAAGCTATGAGGGCGAACATTTCTCTCTCTCAAAATTAAGACCTTCTCCATGTACAGAATATCTTTTGTAACCCAACTGCCTATAAAGGGCACTATGTAAAGAAAGTTTCATAAGACTTCTAATTTGTAATTTTAAAGCACAAGAACCATTTAATTTTTCGAGAGTCTCCTTGTGAAAACTGCTTGTGAGATTTGTGCAGGCATTTTAGGCGCGCCAGCAAAACTCCGCAATCTGAAACAATGCTCAAACCGATTCAGCTTGAAACAATTGACACTCCGGTTTGATGACAATATTACTTTATAAAAACCGAGTTCATTCTTTCATTACAACTACTAACCATAAAAAGATACTTAACACTACATTAATATAAGGTAACTAAGAAGGAGAAGATAATAAATCGCTACATCTATGTCCCGAACTACAGAAAAAAATTCTATGCCCTCAAAAACAGTCTTAACGTCTATCTCACTTGGTTCATTATCAAGAACAGTTAAAGAGACAACTTTATCCACTATTGCGACAACTAACACAAACACTTTGAATACACATCTCATATTGCCAAATGTTGCTGGAGAGCAGACTAAATCTACATCAGGTAAGACCATTGGGTTATCAATCGGCCTGCCTGTGGGAATATTCACTTTTGCCTTGCTAGCATTTCTAGTCTATTTTTATATCAGAAAAAACAGCATTCTTAGGGCAACCTCACCTATATCTCCATATTTTACTTCAAAAGAAGGTGACTCTAACCAAGATCACGGCAACTGGTTGATGAATAAATTATATGGAAAAAACTTTAGTGAGAAAAGGGCAGATAACCTGATTGAGAACACTTGGCCAATCGGTGACGGATCACCGGCTAGAATTCATTATAAAATATCAAGTAAACTACCGAAACATATATTAACACCTCAAAAAGCATTTGTTCAGCGTCCATTTTCCAGTAAATCTTTGTCCATGGAGGAAGAGAAGGCAGACACTTTTCTTTACTGTAAACCTCCAAATATAGCACATATGGGTTCCAAATTAGAAATATCTAAAGATAAAGATGATAATACGACGTTTAAATCTGCTTCCAAAGGTAAATGGAAATATGAATCACCATTATCTAGCTGGTTTCTGAGAAGTTCCACCTATTTTAGAGACCAAAATGGTTCCACATCAACGACTAATCTTTCAAATTCAGATAATGAGAATATATTCCCAACGAAACAATTAAAGCATCTCAAAATCCTTTCTCATGTCAGCAAATCGTACCTCTCTGATGCTCATTTGGGAAAACAAGTTGTGGAAGATGAAAGTTCACCAATGTTAGAGAAATTCAATAATCGTGGTTTTGATCTGGAGATGGAAGGAAATAAGAGAAACATTACACCGACTTCCTTTGATAATCCCTCCTCACACTCTACCGAGGGAGAACAAAGACCAAATTCTGCCATTTATGGTACCATTAGTTCTCAAACTTTGACCTTGCCAAAGAGATCAAAAAATGAATCCCGAAACAAAGGGAATCCAGCTATTCAAATTGACCCCAAGATCAAATCTCATTCTAAGAGAAAAAAGAGAAGACAAAGTAAACTAAGGAAGCATTTAGAATATTTGTCCAATTTAAAACCACTACCCTCTATACCACACGATACGCCAGAAAATAATCAAATTTGTAAAGTGATCCAAAGATATGATTCTAAATTAACAGATGAGATTGATATTCATATTGGAGAGTATGTCAAGATATTGGCCACACATACAGATGGGTGGTGCCTTGTTGAAAAATGCAGTAGAGATGGTGATGTGTTCTCATTACCTGATCCAAGCACCTTCTCGAAAATTGAACTAACTAAATATTTGAATGAAAACAGAGGCATTGTTCCTGGAGACTGTCTAATGGATTTTTAAAAAAAAGAGAACACAACGATCATAAACTATTTTTATTGACTTTATTTAATATTCGTAAAAAGAAAACATAATCACTATATACTTGCGTAGTAAAAATTTATAGATCAATTGAAAATTTCAACCTTGTTTTCAACGAAAGTCTTTTCAGCTGGAGCTTGATCTACTGAACCAAAGCACAATTGACTGTGAATCTTCCAATTCTTTGGAATCTTTTCTGGCAAGACTGCTTCAATGGCAGCGTTGTAATGTTGTAGGTTAGCACCCAAACCCAGAGTCTCCAAAGCAGTCCATGTAGAAATTTGAGCGGCACCTGAAGCTTCAGCGGCCCAAACTGGGAAGATATCATGGTAGAAAGCAAAGTCAGATTGTAATTTTTTGGTAATGGATTCGTCACTGAAGAAAATGATGGTACCGTAAGCAGTATCTCTTTCAGATGCTGGTCTCTTTTGAGCGTCACCAGCTGGAGTATTCTTGACTACGGCATCCCAGACTTTCTTATGGGTTTCTCCTGTCAAGATGATTGCACGGTTTGGTTGGGAGTTGAAAGCTGTTGGAGTTTGCTTTACGACAGTTTCGACAACTTCTTGAATGTTGTTAATTGTCACACCAGCTGGTAAAGCTGGCTTTAAACTGTAGACGGTACGACGAGAACTTAAGGTCTTTAAAAAGGTGGCAGTGGATGACATATTTCCTAATAGTATCTGATTAGTTTGTTGGTATACTTTTTGTAATAATAAAACTACAATTAAGAACTTAAACACGAAATTCATAGCTAATTCAAATGCAAAAAGCGATGCATTTTATACCAAATGGAACTGTAGCTAGCCACATGTTGAATTGAAGATAAAACCTGTTAAATAGGATCCAGGTTTAATAAAATGAGGAAATGATTTCAGTCTAAATTTCCTAATCAGATCATATTGTCTTTTCCACGGAAGTCTCCGTAGAAGCGGTGTACTCCGAACTTTCTCGAGGTTTGCCCGCCCCCTATTTTTTATTTTTACGTAAGTTTGACTTATAGGCCTCTATCTTTCCCCTTTAGGTAAACTCGTTTGTATAAGCCGACATACCTGGCATTTCCCCTAGATCTGGTAGGTACCATCGATCTGCCAAGTTCGGTAGGTAAGAGGCCGTACAGGTACTACAGGTATATACTTTATTATACGAGCGGATATAAAAAAGAATGTATCAATGAATTCGTTATTTACAGGGCGGATATATAGCTATATTTATAGACATTTCCCCTTATTTTAACGTAACGTTATACCGTAGCTATCATTTCAACGTAAATCTAGACTCAGCTAATTCGCTAATTAATCGAAGATTTGAACTGGGTTGTCAATGTATTCCTTGGCACCTGGCTTTTCAACTGGGGCACCGAAACACAATTGAGCGGCAACGTTCCAAGAGGCAGGGATCTTATCTGGCAAAGCTGCCTTGACGTAACCATTGTAATGTTGTAAATGACCACCTAGACCCAAAGTTTCCAAAGCAGTCCAAGAGGTAATTTGAGCAGCACCAGAAGAATGGTCAGCAAATTGTGGGAAGGCAGCGGCCCAAGCTGGGAAATCACCTTGTAATTTTTCAGTGACTTTATCGTCAGTAAAGAAAATGATGGAACCGTAAGCTTCGTCTCTGACAGAGGCTGGTCTCTTCTTACCATCTTCAGCGTCAATGCTCTTGACAACTTGGTCCCAAACCTTCTTGTGAGTGGCACCAGTTAAGATAACAGCACGGTTGACTTGGGAGTTGAAAGCAGTTGGAGTATCCTTGATGATGGCTTGAACAGTTTCTTGGACTTCCTTCAAAGTGACGCCAGCTGGCAATTCATTTTTTAGGGCGTAGATGGTACGACGAGAGGCGACGTTCTTCAATAAAGTGGCAGACATTTGTGATTTTTTTTATATGAGAGTGGATTGAGTGGTTGTTTTTTATATTAAAAACACTAAAACAGAATCAATTGGAACTAGAAGATACATTCTGAATCACTGTCTCTTATATACGTTTGTAATGTTTCAACACCCTAGAGTATTCTTCGAGAAATTCGCTTGGCTTGGCGTTCAGTCGAGATTTTATCGCGTCCTAAAAAAATTAATAAGGAATTATTAATTCCTCGAGGCAGATTTCACTGCGAAAAAGTCTTTTCAGCTTCAGTTTTTTGATAGATGGATACACAAGCTTATTAATATGCGACGGTCCACCATCATATTCGTCATAAACCGGTAGGTAGGTAGGTAGGAATGTGCTCCGAGAAACACACATTTCTTTTGCCACCGAAAGATTCCCGGGGAGCCAAATGTAAGTTACCTACGTACCTAGGATATGTAGCATTGCCCGTATTTCAAAGTTACATATCAAAAAGGGGTTGGCTGAAACTATATTTTTAGCTTTACTGATCGGAGATCTCGGATCAATATTATGTAAAAGTTTGATGCGAATGAACAATTATTAAAAAGCGATCTTAATAAGTCTATATGATTTATTTAATACGTACCGTTATGTGTTTGTGTGTGTGTGCGTGATATACCCTGAATTCCCCTAAATTAACAAAAAATATTAGTTTTCAAATCGCTGTTTAATTTAAGATTCTGACTGGGTTATCAATGAAGTCCTTAGCTGGAGCCCCCTTCACTGGAGCACCGAAACATAATTGAGAATGGACTCTCCAGGAGATTGGGATATCCAATGGCAAAGCAGCCTTAACAGCTTCGTTGTAATGTTGCAAGTGACAACCTAGACCTAAAGTTTCTAGAGCGGCCCATGATTCAATTTGAACAGCACCAGAGGTGTAGTAGGCGGCATCATTGAAAGCATTGGAGAAACCTGGGAACTTCTTTCTGAATTCGTTGGTGGTTTCGTTATCGGTGAAGAAGATGACAGAACCGTAAGCTTCATCTCTAACGGAGGTTGGTCTCTTTCTACCGTCCTTGGAAGTGATAGATTTTAGCACTCTGTCCCAGACTTGTCTGTGAGCTTCACCGGTCAAGATGATGGCACGGTTTTCTTGGGAGTTTAATGCGGTTGGAGTATTCTTGACAATAGTTTGAATAACGTGTTGAACATCTTCGATCTTGACACCAGCTGGTAATTCTTGTTTTAGATCGTAAATGGTACGACGGTTGGCAATGGCGTCTAAGAATGTTTGAGTACTGGACATTTTTTGTATGGAACTTGTGTTGATGATTGTTTTTGATAATGGTTATATTTTAATATAGAATATATAAAATGAATAATGAATAAAGGAAAAAAGAAATATGCGTTTAAGAATCCAAATGATGAGCTCCTTATATAGTCGGAACAGGACAGCTTCCCACCCTTTTTGCCAACAATACTCATTGTCATCAAATACCGCGAATGGGGTCTTTCACTAGCTGATGGTCAACATTGACATGTGTCAAGGATAAATTGGGCCGGCATACGCTTTTTTGGACTCGGCCAGTGAAGAAAGTGCCTGAGGAAGAAGAGGATGCCGGTCCAGAGAGTCTTAGTAATCGAGAAATTCGAAATGAAAAATTTCTGGGTGAGATAATTCCGTTTTGTTTCCTCAGCGGTTAGAGAAGCATCTAAGGTTTTTCGTGCACATTTTTTGGGGTGTCCAGAACAAAGAGAAAGGACCAGCAGGAATGTATTGTTCCTTTCAAGGGCACAATGTGGGTGTTGTACCGTACATGACATGTTCCCAGATCTACAGGACTTATAAACCGCTCCAGAAACATTAGGGAAATCTCGTCGATTTAAAGGCAGCGAAACGGCACCGATAAGAACCAACTGGGTCAGAAGCTCTCACGTTCTTCCGTAGAAGTGCTGCATGGTGCATTCAAGAGGTACGTATTGTTACCTTTTTTTGCAGCTATGATGCATGTAACTTTATTATTATGACAGGGTGTCGATTACGTAATACCAACATTCTTGGTTGCTTTTATATCATTTCTTAGTTTATACATTATATTAGACTATATGATGAGATGCAGTGTTGATGCAGGATTCTAGTTGTGGAATCGTAATTTCTGATGTTGATTCTGATGTTTTTTATACCTTCACGTGATGATACTCCTTGGATTCATCATCCTCATATTGATGAAAAGAGTGTTGCCCCTCTTCATCGTTCCTAAACTTCCTCTTACCCACTCCTTCCGTTGATTTAAGCCCCATAAACACCAACATGATCCAACAAATGGCCAATACTATAAAGATCACAGTATACGCAACGCAATGTTGAGTCACATGGCACCTAATAGCATCAGCCCAAGTCCTGGAATATACATCATCGTCCAATGTCATACCATAATTAAAGAATCCCAAGCCGTAGGTCAATATAGGTTTGTACCCTCCGGCCCCTCGGAATGTGTCTTTATTCAGGACTATATTTAGATCTCCCGTTTCTTGGAAGGCGTTTTCTCGCAGCAATGCAGGATCTGTGGGCGGAGGGATCATTGGATGGTGTGTGACAGTGAAACCTGTGCGATAGGGGACCAGATCCAGTCTTGATGGATTGTTCTCATTGTTGTATTTATTTTTACTTTTATATCTTTTTTTTTTCCACGCGGAGATTTCTTGTTTCACTGAAGGAAATTCAGGGCTCTCCGCGTTTTCTTAGCATGGAACTCATCCATTCATTATATACGTAATTACTATTGTCTACTAACGTGAAGTTACTTGGTCAGGTCCGTGGCGATCAGCTCGAAATCTGTGATGAAGAAGTCGTACAGGAACCACGAGGGCCAGATGGTACAGAAGTGCCATATCGCATGAGCATCAATTTGCCATGTGTAACTGAAGAAATCAAATACTTCTAACGACATCGCTAGGGCGGTGGATACCACCATGATGATGGGAATTAGGCATAATTGGAACACTTGGCGGGAGTAAGGCAGATCGTAGAACGACCTGGAGACAATCTTTTTCTGTTGTAGATATTTGTAATTTTGATACGCTAACATCAATAGTAACCCATATTGCAAGAGTCCAAAGAAAATGTTGAATCTCATGTTGTAAGTGTAGGACCAGTCTATGTAGAGTCGTAGAATATGTAATAGGAAAATGAATACGACAGACCCGGAAAATATACGGTGTAATTGAGGATACAAGGCAAGACTAGTCATTCTTGCGAAGATGGCATGGAATGCAGTCAAAACTGTGAATCCAGCAAAGAAATAATCCAATTTCTCTGTAATTAACAAATCTCTCCAATGGAAAATGGTACTTGCTGTCCAGGCAAGCATACCGGCAATGGAAACGTAAACATAATTTCGTAAGATACTGACTTTTCTTCCGTTGTCGCCCCTAAATCTGTCACTATTTATTTTTTTCATCAATTTCTGGTAACCGTAATAATGAGGTATGAAGTTCCCTATGCTGAAGATGGTAGAAAAGAACTCCTGCGTGGTGAAATATCTCACGAACGGCCATTTCCCATGGAACTGGTATATTTCCTCATCATGAGCAATTCTCATTTTGGTGATAATATGCTGACATTGATAATCACAATCAGATATACAATCCCATAAAAGAAACGTCTCCAATACAACCGGGGTTTGATCAAACGCAGCGTTGGCAAACACATTTTTCTCGGGATCAATGTAATGTATCTGTGAATGAGGACACGAACGCTTGTATTCACAGGCAAAACAACAATCTATGAATTCATCTAAATTATCTCCTGGAGAAGCAAGAACGTCTCGACATACCACGAGAAAAAGAGTCAGTAATTGCCAGGTGCTTAAACGAGAGACCATATTCTTTTCTTCCACTTCCTTACTTGTCCGGATCTCGAAGCCTTGTTTGTTATCAGTGAATGTTAGTTGAATTCCATGAAAATTGCTGGTTTTTCATAACGGATTCCACATCATCGAGCACGGGAGATCAACTTATCTCTCATAGACACCAAGAACAAGGGCAAGTTTCCTCCCTGGTTCAATATATCTTCCAATGGTGTCGTCTCTGAGCTCTTGTCCAAGACGGGGGAGCTGTCCAACACTTGGAACCGTTCTCCTGAGACGTCAAGCGTGAAATTACATGACCGAGCCATGTCCTTATCGTCAAAATGCTCGAACTTGAAGAACAGAGTCCCTACTTGTGACGCATCAATCTGCATTCCAAGTAATTTCTCGTATAATTTCACCTCTGGTTGGTCTCTTTGACGTTGACTTTGCAATTTTTCCTTATATTGACTGATTTTTTTCTCCTTCTCTTGCAACATCCCATCCAACTCGCTGGATTCCGTAAGCAGAGCAGTATGTTGCATTTCCAATTGTCTCTTTCTAATCTGATAACTTTCAAACTTGGTACGTGCCTCGTCCGTATCGTTCTTGAATGTTTGAATTTCAATCTCCAACCCTTCTTGCTCCTTCTGTAATTTATCCAATCTACCAATAAGAATCTGATGCTCCAGATTCAATTCCTTCATTTCATCTTTAAACGTTTGTACTGTACGGAAAACAGAATTCATCTTGTTATTCATAAGTACATGAATCTGCTTGGAGAATTCCTCCATCTTCTCCTTCAAATTGTCAAACTGATCTAATTGGTCCTCCATTTGTTTGTTATGCTGTTGCACTAGTTTGATAACTGTTGAACTTACTACTTTACAAGGACTAACCGAAAGATGTTTTATTATGGAATGTTCTTTTCCAATGTTTACATGAACGCCAAATATGCCTACGGAATTTTCAATCGTTAGGTGAAAAAAATATAAGTATAATGATCATACGATGAGCATACCTTCTTCCTCTGATAACAACTCAGGTTAACTTTATATAATTCAGTATGGACCCACAAATCGAGGAATCAAGTAATTTCAATTTATACTCGAATACCAGGGACTACGAAGCAAATGGTCCCACTGTCAAATTCCTCACTTTTAACACATGGGGGCTCAAATACGTCTCCAAACATCGTAAACAACGTCTAAGAGCCATTGCAGATCAAATTGCACAAGCTTCTCGAGCCACTCCCCTACCAGGGAACACCCTCGTTCAAGAAGAGTACGATATCATTGCATTGCAAGAAGTTTGGGTTAAAGAAGATTGGGATTACATCGTAGCCCGTTGCGGTCACCTGTTCCCCTACCATCGAATCTTTTACTCAGGGATCCTCACAGGTCCTGGCCTTGTCATCCTCTCGAAGATCCCCATTGAATCCACCTCATTGTACAGATTCCCCATCAATGGTCGCCCCAGTGCTGTGTTCCGGGGAGATTGGTACGTGGGGAAATCTATCGCTGTGACAGAATTGAAACCCATCAATAAGGATACGTGTCCTATGGTTATCATGAACAGTCATATGCATGCTCCATATGCATTGTCGGGGGATGCCGCTTACGAATGTCATAGGTCTTGTCAGGCATGGGATTTCAGTAAATTGGCTAAATTGTATAGGAAGGCCGGTTATGCAGTTGTCATTGTGGGTGATTTGAATTCAAGACCTGGATCCTTGCCACATAAATTTTTGACAATGGAGACTGGGTTGGTAGACTCATGGGAGCAGTTGTTTGGTAGACAGGATTTGACCAAATTGGCTATGATGGACCCGGTGGAACAATTGAATTATGGGTGCACTACATGTGATTCCAATTTAAATACATGGAGAGCTTACTTGGGGACTGAGAAGGCATGTAGATTAGATTATGCGTTGATTGATCCGGACAGATTGCAAACTGTGGATGCAGGGGTTAGATTCACTGAAAGAATTGCCAACGTTGGCAGTTTTTCAGACCATTTTGCCTATTCATGCACTTTGAAGTTGTTACCCAAGAGACACACAGTTGACCACATGGCTACTGAACTATCTCATTCTCAATTGGTGGAGAAATATAAGACGTATAAAGAAATGATTTTATGTATTGAGAATTACATGCCTACAGCTCAAAAGCAGAAATATTACCGAGGATTACATTTCATAATCTCAATTATTGTTCTGATCGGTTGTGTTGTGGCCACTACTTTTACTGCGGAGGTAAGTGCATGGTCATCTATCTTTTGGGTACTATTTGCCATTGTCGTGGCAGTAACTGGAACTATTGATGGAATCATCTCTTTCCTTTTTGGAAGGAAGGAAATTAGAGCCTTGATGGAAGTACAACACGAAGTATTGGATGCAGAACGTAACGTGCAGAATATACTACAGAGGGAATTCAGGGAGTGACCGGATACACCTATATACATGCTAGCCATACTCAAAATTTTTATAGAGCTATTCATTCATTATCATTGTCATCAAACGTTTTGAAATTTTGTGACGCGAGGCGGAATAACGTTACTAGCAAATTAAGGGAGAAATGAGAGAAGGTAGGTACAGAGAGATATGGAGATCTACATGCCTTAGGTTAAGAAACTAAGATATAACACTCCAACTACGAATGAACACGGGGGGATAATCTCAATAAAGATAATCTACCATGCCACTACCAAAAAACACCAAGGAAATAACAACTTGTCTTCCAGAGACAAGCCCAATTTTGAAATCGGCAGACCATATCTCCAAATCCTTGTCGAACATTAAACCGAAGAGGGGCGTCACTGACATACCAAGAGCAATGACAGGAACACTAGTGCGTACAATTTTACCTGAGGGTAAAAGCAAAAGCAGAAGTAAGAGAAATTCAGAACCCAAAGGCGAAGAGGCCGATTTGGCAAAATCGAAATATATGATGAAAAGTATCGCCGGTTTATTAACTACAGCTAGTGTTTATGCTGGTCTAGATAATATTCAAAATGCTGATTCTTTGGCCATGAATTCATCAGAGATAAAAGAAGATGATATGGCAAATAAACAGGAAGAAAAGGAACAAAAGTCTACCGATGAGCCACTTGCTATTTCGCCTGATGTCAAAGTTAGAAAACCAACATTATTTGATATTTCAATAGTACCTAAAGATGAGAACGACTCTGAAAAGGAAAATCCCGAATATTTATCGGCAAAAAGGAATATGATAATTAAGAAACTTTCTGAAGTTTTTACACTTCCTCAAGAGGAGAAATTCATGGAGGAATTTCCATCATGGATCTTGAAAGATGTATTAGTTCAAGGTCATTTATTTGTCACGACGTCACATCTATTATTTTTTGCTTATCTACCAAAACCATCGGGCGCAGTAAAGATGTCGGGAAATTTATACATACGGTCCGCTCTCACAGGATCTACCAGATATTGGGGTGTCCTAAAAGACAATCTGTTCTCTCTTTATAATTCGCCAACAGATATCTATTTTCCGGTATTGACTATTGACCTAAGGAATGTTACCAAAATTGAAGTACAAAAATCGTTCCGTTCTCACAATCCAACTGAATATTTTAAGATAATAACAAATGAAAAAACTTTTAAATTCATTGCAGACTCAGTAAATTCTGCTACAAGTTGGTGTAAGGTTCTGAAGAAGCAACAATTCTCCTGTCAAAATACTTCAAATAACTCTATCAGTTTGAAAATACCGCTATCCAATATTTTGGAATTGGAAGACCAGAAACTAGTGAATGAAGCAAGTATATTTGTCGTTAAAGCATTGGAAAGTCCTGAAACGTTTGCAGTTGATGATTATGTTTTTATGTTCTTGGATGATTCTGGTTCAACTCTAAAGAATTTGTTAGAGACTAGACTCAAGGAATTAAAAGAAAATAATATAAATATTTTATATGGGGCTGAAGAAGAAGAAAAGGAAGAAAAACTTGAGCCTATGAATTCAGATGATCTTGTCAAATCTATTCCAAAGTATATTAGAACTGAAAATATATTGAGACAAGAGTTGGCAAAACTCTCGTTGCGGAGACTAACCCCTCAATTTTACGTTCCAACGGCAGGTTCATTAATTCCACAAACTCCAAACGTTTTATCTGGAGGTTTGAATTATCTTCCCAGCCCAACAGATTATCTCCCATCTAGGAAGAATTTACCCTTAACTCTGGCCTCATCTCAAAACCCAATCTTGGATGAAATAAGAGCAGGTCCCTTAATCAAAAGAATACGTGCAAAAAGTGGTCATTGGTTGAAGAAAAGACATCAAACTGATGATAATAAGATTGAAGAAAGTATCGTACTAGAAAATCAATCTGACTCCAAATTGCAATCAAACGAACACAAACAACCTCTGAATACAGATGAGTCCACAACGCAACTGAATTCAATTTCAATTGAAGATCAAGGAAGTGAAATTTTAAATGATACAGATTCAATTCAAAGCTTTGAATTAAAATCCAGTCCTTCAAAGAAAGGGGCAGTTTCTACTTGGGCAATACATCCTTTGAAAAATGTAACAAGTATGTGGCAATCAACGCCCTTGCATTATCCTAATAAGGCCATTGAATTTACAGATGATGATAAATCATTAATTACAAGTGAAAAGGAAGTCACTTTATCGAATGATCGATTTAGAAGACATTTTATTTTAGACGAAAATGAGTTTCTTATTAGTGCATATTATACACATTTAATTAAAAACGTTCCAATGTATGGGAAGTTTTACATTGGAGATGAAGTGATTTGTTATAGATCACTAATACCAGGTTCAAGCACAAAGATGATTTTACCTTTAAGAGATATAGAAACCTGTTATAAGGAAAAGGGATTCAGATTTGGTTATTTTGGTTTGGTCATTGTTATCAGAGGATACGAAGAATTATTTTTCGAATTTGCTTCTTCATTATCAAGAGATGATTCTGAAATTATTATTTTAAAACAAGTGGAAAAGTTTAGAGAGCAACAGGGAACAAAAGACGATGATACGAATATATGTAGGACAGAAAGTAATACACAGCACGCCAAATTAAAATTCTTAGAAGATAAAATTAGCGCTGGAGGATATGAAGTGCCTTTAATGTTGGAACAGAATCCACATTTTGATGTTAAAATAACGCCAAATAAAAGTTATAACATTGGGTTACTCACAATCGGTTCCCGAGGTGATGTGCAACCTTATATAGCCCTTGGTATGGGTTTAATAAAAGAAGGCCATAATGTTACTATAATAACACATGAAGAATTCCGTCCTTTTGTAGAATCACATGGAATCAATTTTGTAGAATTAGCTGGGAACCCTGCAAAACTTATGTCCTTAATGGTGGAACATGAATCAATGAACATCGGCTTATTAAGGGAAGCCTCCGCCAATTTTAAAGGATGGATTACAGATTTATTAGAATCATCTTGGGTTGCCTGTAAGGATTTAAACCTGGATTTACTGATTGAATCTCCCTCGGCAATGGTAGGGATTCACCTTGCAGAGGCTTTGGATATTCCCTATTTTAGAGCCTTTACAATGCCATGGTCTAGAACAAGAGCATATCCACATGCATTTATTGTCCCCGATCAAAAGAAAGGTGGTAACTATAATTATTTGACTCATGTTCTGTTTGAAAATATATTCTGGAGAGGGATTAGTGGTCAGGTGAATAAATGGAGAGTCGAGACATTAGGATTGAAAAAAACAAACTTATATCTATTACAACAGAATAAAGTTCCATTTCTTTATAATGTATCCCCAACTATATTCCCACCTTCTATAGATTTCAGCGAATGGATCAAAGTTACTGGCTATTGGTTCTTAGATGAAAAACTAAACTATAAACCTCCCGATGATCTGATAGCATTTATTTCGAAGGCAAGAACTTTGAACAAAAAATTAGTTTATATCGGGTTTGGTTCCATCGTGGTTTCAAATGCCAAGGAAATGACTATGGCACTCGTGGAGGCAGTACAGAACGCCGGAGTATACTGCATCCTGAATAAAGGATGGTCGGACAGATTAGACAAGAAAGAAGATAAGTTAGAAGTTGAACTGCCAGAATGTATTTTTAACTCTGGGAACGTTCCCCATGATTGGCTTTTCCCTCAAGTGGATGCTGCAGTACATCATGGTGGATCTGGTACAACAGGGGCTACATTAAGGGCAGGTATACCTACTGTAATTAAACCATTCTTTGGGGACCAATTTTTCTATGCGTCAAGAGTTGAGGATATGGGTGTAGGAATTGCTCTAAGGAAATTCAATACAAAAACTTTCACACAAGCATTAAAAGATGTTACAACGGACAAGCGGATGTATAATAAAGTTCAAGAGGTTAAGAAACAGATTGCGGCCGAAGATGGAGTGAAAACTGCCATAAACTGCCTGTATTGCGAACTTGAATATGCCAGAAGTGTCACAGAAGATAGGCGTAAGAGAACGAAGGATCCTAAAAATCCCCTCCAATCCATGAAAAGTACAGTCTCTAATGTTGTACCTCTTGATCTGAGAAGTATGGGACTGGAGGATTCATGGATTCTACTCTAGTGATAAATAATGAACGGAAATTTTTTTTTTTTGTATATTATAGTTTTTCATATTTACATAGTAAAATATTAGAGAATGCAGCACAATATGAAATAGACACTTTAGGAGATACATGGTCATCTGCATAAAAAAGAGGTACCGCTGTATTTCACACTAGTCAGTCACACTAGTTAGTCACACTGGTTGTAGAATCATTAGATTCGGTCACCGACTCTGAAATGATCTCCATTTCCTCTTCACCTTTCTTATGCTGTTGAGATAGCAACATATTCAACTCACTACGGGAATAATCGACCAATTCTTCAAATGGACCAGTTTCCACAACCGACCCTGATTTGTCTAAAACAATAACTCTGGTACTGTGCTTGATGGTCGAAAGTCTATGAGCTATTGAGATAGTCGTCAATCCCAGTTCCACACGCTCTGATAAGTTTTTAGCGACAATTTCTTCACTCTGTGAGTCTAAGGCACTTGTTGCCTCATCTAGAATCAATAATGCTGGATGTAATAAAAAGGCCCTTGCTAGCGCAATCCTTTGTTTTTGGCCACCTGATAACTGGGTTCCTCTGGGACCTACTAGGGTATTTACACCTTCAGGAAAATTCTTTAAAAACTTGGTACAATTAGCCTGTTCCAATGCCCTTTTCACATCTGGCGAATTAGCTGTTAGTGTTTCTTTCGAAAGTACTGCGTAAAGTATATTATCTAGAATGGTTCCATTAAATAGCATTGGCTCTTGTTGAACAACACCTAGCAAACGACGGTACTTCCTTAAATTAAATTCTTTGATGTTTTGGCCATCAATCTTTATGCTACCTGTAGATACATCATAATATCTTAGTAACAAAGAAGAAACTGTCGATTTACCGCTTCCTGATGGACCAACTATACAAACATGTTCACCTGGCTGTATGCTAATACTCAAGTTATTCAAAATGCTGTGGGTTGGCCTAGTAGGGTATGCAAAAGATACATTTTGAAACTCAATTGATTTTCCGAGAAGTGATTTTGGATCATACCCAATGGTTGGTTTGATTAAAGGTTTTCTATCATTTAGTTCGAATACTCTCGTAGCCGCACCAGCACCCTTCATTAGCTCTGAATAAAAACCAGATAAACCAAACAATGAACTTCCTGTATAAACTGCATACATCATAAAACTAGAAAGATCACCAACAGTTAAGGTTCCATACTGAATCATAGATGTACCTACAAGAAGTAAAGATATCATAGCTATGTTACCAACAAGCCCCGTTGATCCAAAAAAGAGCCCCGAAGTAACAGCTTCCTTAAGACCTACGTCAAACACTTTTCTCACTTCGGTTGCATATCGGTGAATTTCCAATGCCTCACCACCATATGCTTGTATTGTTCTTGTTGCATTTAATTGTTCTTCGGCAACTTTTGTAAGTCCACCAACAGACGCTTGCAATTGTCTTGATAAGGTTCTAATCTTCCTACCATAAACCAACGCCATGACACCTAGTGGTGGCACCATTATCATCATAACACAGGTCAATTTCCATGAAATAAAGCTCATCATACCAAATCCAACAAAACCTTGGATAACAGCTCTTGAACCGTCTGATACATTCTGAGTAACGGCTTTCGCTACAATCGAAGCATCAGAGGACAATCTTGAGATCAAGTCCCCAACTCTATTTGTATCTAGAAATGAAGCATCTTGATACAAGGCAGCTTTCATAGTTCTTGTTCTTAATCTTGCTACTAATCTTTCACCAGTGACTTTAAGAATAACAATTCTACTCGCGTTCGCAATAGCACCTGCTAAAAACAATCCTCCTAATGCAGTGTAAAATTGAGGTTTTGTCAATCCAAAAATCATGAGTTTCTCTTTTTTGGCGTTATTGTCACCGTCCTCATCATCGTTATCAGCTTTCGCCAAGTCTAAAAGCTTACCAATAATGGTAGGAATAGTCATACTAACTGAGCTAGATATCACAATAAATAATAAGGCTAGAAGGATATATTTGGCCTCAGGCTTGGCCAGTTTAAATAATCTTTTAATATCCTTCATTCCATTTGATTTACTTACTTCATTGGAAAGTTTCTGCACTTCGATAGATGGCGGTGGTGATGACCTCTTCTTTTTAACGTCGACAATTGACGAATTCCAACGTCTAATTTCCAAAGTCTTTCGTCTGATGCCCAAGGGTTGTCGTACAAGTGAAATAGCCATCGACGCAGATTGAATAATAGGGTGCGATTGTATAATCCCTTTAATTAGAGGTTGCTGAAGTCGCAGTAGCGACTTTCCTTTGGGAATCACTAGACCTCTTGATATTAAGAACATCAATCGATATGTGTTCACCTGGTTGTATTTTTCGGTTGCAATTCTTGTTGTAGCGTTTCATAGATTCTATCTAACATTTAGTTTATTTTGTCTTACCTAAACATAAACGCTTAATATAGCGACCTTAACGATGAAAACCAGAGATGAACAAACAGAACCAAAACAAAATTATATAGTTGGATAGTCTATATAACGGCTCAATTTGTGTGAATATCTATTACATTACATTATTAGAAATTATTATACATTATATATAACGAAGGAACTGGGATTGTTACATGGTATGACTAGAAAATATGGGTGTCATCTATTCTGAATATGGGTTACGAGCAGTATTACCAGAGGGCATATATTGTGAAAAACCCTTTGTTGTATTTAGTCCAATCTGTTGCCTATTAAATTGGTCATTTGCGATATTTGGAACAGGTTGTCTCCGATTAGGTTGCATATGAGGTACATTCATGCTTGGGTTAACCTGAGAAAGGCCTTTATTGTATTCATGCTGTTGGTACATGCTATTTGGGGAAATTTGGTATGGTTGTCGAGTGCCTGCTGCTCTTCCGGCATTTTGAGTGTATTGTGTTAGGTTATGATCAGAGGGAGAATGAGGCATACTAGGATTTCTAGATTTACGAACTGTTTTATCAGAGGTTACGTCTCCACTATTTGAATACCCATTATATTGGTTCTCATTTGTATAGAGACTTTCATTCTCTATCATTTGATTTTGCTCAACAAAGTCAGGATCGAAGACATTTTTATCGTCTTCTTCATCCCCATTATGCATTATCATGTTATTTACAGAGATTGGCGCATCCAAATTCAAATCTGTCGTCAAATCATGAAACTCATCATCTTCCACCCTCCTTGAAGTCTTATCAGAAGTTATACTTCCGATATCAATATCAATATCATTGATTTTGCGTGCTAAATCATCAAACTCGTCAATAGTGGAACTGAATTCAGCACCCATATCATCCTCTTCCTCTTCTTCTCCTATGTAATCGTGAGGACTGGTAAGTGCTGAGACAGACGCTTCCACATCTATTGAATCCTCAGTGTTTGTTGTGTCAACAGAATCTCTAATATTTGGTATTTGAAATGTTTTGTTTCTTGTTGAGTTCCCAACATACGTCTCATAAGGACTTTCTGCTATCTTCATTGAAGAAGCTTCGTCAAGGTAGATTTTTTGTGATACAATGTTGTCTTGGTTTTCTTCAACAATAGTGTTTCCGAAGGGGGCACTAGTATATCTATCATAAACAACACCTAAGTCAGATGATTGACCATTTGAATTCTGAGAGAAATTTCTGCCCGATGAAGAATTCAATGAATCGAAATTGGAGTCTGGGATTTCAATCATTCCCTTTGGTAATGAAGGCAATTCTTTCTCTGGACTTTGTACCGACACTGTTGGCGTCAAAAACGGGTTACTTTTTGAGCTGTTTCTTTGGTGTTTTGGCATAGCAATAGAAGCTGCAGATTTCGAAACTGAATCATTTTGAAAGGGATCTGCTAATAGATTACTCGTCGTGCCTTGCTTATCTGTACTTAATGCCACACTTGTAGATATAGATGAAGATGAGCCCGTCATTATGGGCCTTTGAATTTGGCCAATCGGAAGTTCCCTTGAATCTTCAAATAACTCAGAGGATGTAATAGTAGGTGAGGATAACATATTTGGTAGTTTAACGTTTGAACCGCAACCCGTATACCCATTTGATAATTTATCCTGTAATAAGCCCTTTATATTATCTTTCCAATCAATATTAGTCCATTGAAGACTTTCCTCAGATTTTGCGAATGGCAAAATATCTATTACTCTGAGATAATGAACATGAGGTAAAGTTGGAAGAGCAAAAAGTAGCGAATTTGGATCATCTCTATTTGCAATTAATGCCTTGGGTCTACCATACAATTTAAATGCATTCATGGCAGGAATTAAAAATCTGATAATTGTATCATAACCAGGAACAGCCTGATGTTTCTCTGGCATAATGAAAATGGAAGCATGCTCAGCTTCATCATTATTAATGAAGGAAATGGACCCCTCCAGTTTTATAATTGTGGATGTATCTATCAATAGGGGAGAAGATGGATATATGGCAGATAAAGAGTCAGCCATGGTCACATTTGCCATGGATTTCTTCTTATTGATCTTTTTATCACTTTCATAAAAACTAATTTGACCGTATTGATTTTTCTTAGAATTACTTGTTTGCGAAATAACTGCATAGCAATGTTTCCATGGCATACCAGCACCAAATCTAACACTTACCCAATCTGCATATTTAAATTTATTATCAGCCAAGATCACTTGAATATCACCTAATTTGGAACCTCTACTTGACAGGAATGCTCCTGTATACGCCTCTTGTAATGCATTACATTCAAACAGACTTAATCTAATAGCTGCATGCCATTCATCAAACGATCCCCTGTCAGTGAATTTTATGAAATATCTATTTTTCAATGTGGTAGATACGACAAGAACGTTTGTTAAATCTTGATTGTTTTCAGTAATAATTTCATCGGTAGAATTTAAAGGCCTTAATATAGCATCTGTGAAATTAATATATGTAGGTTGAGATGCTAATTTTTTCAGATTTTCTTTAGAGATGTTATTTGCATTATCAGCAATTTCATGAGCATCCCATAGAGCTAGTTGAGTACCCAATAACAAACCATACATTTTTTGCCATTTTCTATCAGCTGGTGATCCATCATTTTTCAAATCTTGCAAGATCAAGAATACACCTTTATGATACCTTCTATGAGTTTGAGCAGATAATAAAGTTACAATGGGTACCAATTCTGGTGATAGTTCAGCTCCATTGATGGATGCTTCCTGAGGTAAGAATACTTCTCGAGAGGGAGTCTTTGGAGTTGATTCTGTGCTTGATGAGAAAAAATTTGTAATGGATGCTGTACTTGACAGACGACGACTATTAATACTTTTGGGGCTGGATGGATCTCTTTGAAACAATTTTGGAGGTGCACTGAAAGTCGGTGATTTGGCACCTGAGAAGAGTCTCTTCATTGTAGTTTAGATACTTAATCGCTTCTGATTCTGAAACAAAAATATTCAAGATTGAAAGGGAGGTGTCAAGATTACACATCAAGAATAGTTTCATTTGTACTAATTGACTATTTTTCAAATCCAAATTCGCTGATCTATTTACGTATTCTTTGAAATTCCCCAACTAGAAATTCAATGTAAAAATAGGGCTTTGAGGGTTAAATAATTCTTCGGGGTATTTTCAAAAAAAGTTCAGAATGTGATCAGTCAATACCTTGTTTTGACTTGGGGCTACAATTAGGGCTTACTACTATAATTTAAAATATCAAACAAATGGTTAGGTTGCTTGTTTTGAAATATTGATATTTAGATATGAAATGCCAGGAATTTAATTTTAAAATATCTTAGTACAATATTCTGTAATGTTTGACTCCAGTTGTTCAATTTCCAGAGTTGGAATATATTGGGAAACACATGTCTTATGATACTAATTTATTCTCCGGACCCTTCAAGTTAGGGTTGAGGCCCACTACTCTTAGGGTTTGTCTCTGGAAGAGAACCACCCGAGAGCAAAGCCACTGACAACGTTATGTGACGTTGAAAATATTACAATCATGCACCCACGTTTTGCGAATAACAAAGGCTTAGAGACTAATTGTGTGGAGATATCCATGTTCTAGTGAAATACGTAATTTCATGATAGACAGCATACATGCATATCTTATTGCGACAGCTGTCTGCATAGTAAATCTAAGATGTGCATTATTGAAAATACTAATTTTATTATATATATATTTTTAAAGAAAAATGAGATTACATTCAATTCAATTCAATCTAATTTAAATTTATTTAAGCGGATGAAGCCTTGGAAGCAGAACCAGATTGGAAACCGTTCTTGAATCTTCTAGAAACGTGCTTCAAGTATCTCATTCTACCGGTACCGGTGGTAGTTCTTCTCTTAGACTTAGCAGCCCAGTTGAAAGATCTAGTCTTAGCAGCTGGATAACCACAGGCAGAACAGGTCTTCTTTTGAACATGGAATGAACGACGACCACATCTGTTACATAAAGTATGAGATTTGTTGTGACGCTTACCGAATGAAGGAGTACCCTCTGTTTAAAAAAAATGTAAAATTTATGTTCGTTAGTATTCATATTTTCCTTTTATTAATGGTAAGCTTTCATTCGACTTGTCGCTTTCTTTGAAATATAGTCGGACTCTGGCAAATAATTAGCCTAATATATTATATGTCGTCCTCAATGTTGTCTGCTCTTGAACAATCTTAGATAATCTCCTGCTTCTTGCTGAATATTTCACACATTACTTCATTTTTTTTCATGTTCTTGGATAATTACACTCGGCCACATTGTTACTAAAAGTATCTATTTGATCTCTTTTCCTACAATCTGAAAGCCTCTTTTTATTGGTTATTTCATCCTATGTCGTGGTGTTGAATTCCGTGTCTCAATAAAGTGATTAATTTGGATATTCTTCCATGTTTTCTTTCATTGATTCGTACCATACTTGGCATTTCAATTCATTCAACAGTCGGTGCTAGTCCCTCTCGTTAATTCATGTACATACTACCCATTTTTGCTTATATTTTAGTTTGATTGGCTTCTCTATATGTGAAGATAGCAGGACAGGCGGTATGTCGGCTACTTTTCTTTAATCTGCAATGAACCAACCACTCACTCAGTAACTCACTAGTTTGGTTCAGGCGAATTATTTTCCGAAGAGGGCGCGACGCAAAAAATTAATTCCAGAAATTTTTCAAATTGAAATAATACAGACTAAATGTACGGCTGTTAAAATAATGTATGGGTGTAACAGTCATGTGTTAGTGTTGTTTACATAATTTCTTCTTTGGGATCTGTCACAGAATTTTTCGCGTTTTGTTTTTGTTTTGAAAAATTACAGAGTGGTATAACGCGTCAGGCCATTTTCTTGTTATTATTTCTTCCTGTTCACTTTAAGCTAAACCTCTATTACAGCTTGACTAGTTCTAGAGCATCAAACGTTTGAAACAGATTTTACTTATATCATCTTAAGCTAAGTATTTAGTGGAGAACTATAGCAAACACGAAACTACCTCCAACTGAGCAGTAATTATTGGAAAATGTCTAACCAGTTCCCACCATCATCACCGGTGGCTTCCACATCCTACACTCATCCTTCTAAATTTAATAACTCTATTGCCTCTGATGAAACGACAATGCAACATGATTCTAATGCATCTTCTCCATTTATGGAAAAGAAATTGCAACATTTAAAGGGAGCTAGAAGAGCACCAAATGAAACACAATACCCATCTCCCTTTCCATCATCCAGTACAGGAAGATCATCCTCTCCTATTAGAAACTCTACTGACAAATTACCAACACAATTGAATCTACCAATATTAAACGACAGCAAAGATGAGGAGGAAGAGCCAAAATTGGAAGATTATCCCATTTATACAGCCCCAAAGACCGCTCCAATCACCTTAGAATTAGACCCCCGTAATGATGCTGAAATGATAATGGGACGTCAATCCAATGCCTGTGATTTACAATTGCCCAAGAAAAAATCCATCTCGAGAAGACATGCATCCATCTCATATATCTCTAACAGAAATCAAGTAAGACTGGAGTGTCTAGGTACTAACGGTCTCGTAGTTTTATTACCTTTAAAATTATCAGGTCATTTAATTAAGAGGGTCCCTGAGATGGCAGTTTATGAAATTTCCTCCTTATTTGACAAGGATGAAGTGGTAAGCTCCAAAGAAAAGGTCCTTTTAAAAGATAAAGAAATGACGTCTTTTGTCTTATTGAAAGGTGAAACCATATTGATGCCCTTTATTAACGGTACTACTATTGACTTTAGGGATGCTGAAGTTGTCTTATCTATGAAACAGTTGAAGTATTCTCATACTGTGGACTCTTCCGATGATGAAGACGATGAAAAACAAAATCTAGAAACCCCAATTCCATCTGTTCCAAAATCTGGATTTAAAATTGCTGAGTTACCACAACATAAACATATCGTTTCACCTTTAGCCTCTAAAATAACGCCACAATCGTCATTTAATGTTGCAATCCCAGCAACTCCCAAGAAGGTCCGTCACAATTTAATTAAACATGATGAACAAACACCAGTACCTGAAAACCGCACACCAGAGATTATAAAGACCACAAAGCGTTCACTTGAAACACTCAATATTAAAAACACATCTAAGAATGATGCTGCTCATCATATTCAACACCAGCACTCTAAACTTCATCAAATATCGAGTACAGAGCCCAAATTGAAGAAAAAAAAACTATCACAAGAACCAGAAATGACGAACGAGGAAATTATTGAATCCTTGAATGAGAGAAAAATAGATTACAAGTCATTGCAACATGTCTTAACTAACCATCTAGCCTTTTCGAATGTTCAGCAAACGCCTTTGTCTCAATTACAAGAAGTAAATTCTAAGCTTGGAGAACTAACAAAAAATGAATTACGTGCAATCTTATCTCAAGTGAAATGTATTGGTGTCATTTATCGTCAAGGTAAAGATGCCGCCGGTAAACCTCTAGATGAAGAGTATTACTATGATTTGGAAAATGATGCTGACGCGGATAGAAGAAACTTGGTGACATCTTTGAAAGGTGGTAGAACTGGTTTGAGATCATGCAGAAGAACACACAAACAATATTTCTGGAAAAAACCAGCCAAATAGGTCATGTTTTTATTATAAATTTATAGGATTGAATTAAATAAAATTACATAATTATCATTGTTAGGAAAACAAAATGTCTTCATAGACCTTTATATTATCGATTCAGTTCCACCTGTCTCTTCCCATTAAACTGCATGTTTTTTCAAGAAATCTTGCATTTCGTCCGTGTCAATGTCATGGGGATCTTCAAATGAAATTGCTTGTAATAAGCCATCAAGCATCCCATCCACTTTGTCTTCATCAATCTTTAAACATAAAGATAGTACTCTTCTGAATTTACTTTCCAAATCATCTTGTTTTTGTTTTATCCCATCATATATTTTTTGTAATTGATCATCATTTCTCTTATACGCATTGACTCTTGCCTGTAATAGGAATTTGGGAGGTAATATGGAATTTAATCGTTCATCAAAACCATTTCGTATTTTCGAGACAAGTTCATCTACATTCTCTTCCTTCAATAATTTTTCAATATCACCATTATATACATCAGTTAACCTGTTCTCTAACAGATCATATATGAACTCAATTCTAAATGGCTCATCTGCATCAAATTCACTGGAATCCCAATCAATACCAACAGAATCTTCGGCCGAAATACCTAACTTCTCACTTTCGTGTTGGAAGCTCTCCTCCTGCTCTGCAATACCTTTTTTAATATTATTTACCTGCTCCTTCAATAGTTGATATTCATCTCTTAATTGCTTTGTTTGCGTCAACCGATCTCTTGAAGTAGAAAGTTCTTGACGTTTTGTGTTTAATTTTTCTTTCAGTTTCTCAAGCTTTTCCTTATTCGTTGACATCTCTATATCGTAATCCTTTGAGACAGCGTCAAGTAATGTTTGCAATTCACTAACCAAGGCTTTCGTATCTGGTTTATTCTTTGGAGAACTGACAATACCGTCCTCCAATAAATCTGAGGATGTTGGATGATCTAAAATGGCGTCATCATCACCTCCATGATGTTTATTAGCACCGTCATGATCTAGATTTAGCTCTAGTTCATGCGTTTGAAACTTCGAAGTACCAGCTCCAAAGTCTAAAGGTCTTAACCCAGACTTGTTAGCAATATAAGGATCTGCACCATATTCCAATAATGCATCTACAATCCCGACATTACCTAATCGAGCAGCAATATTTAGACAAGTGTCACCATTAACATCTTGAGCGTTCAACATATTTGTTAAGATCCATTTCAAATCTAAACTATCAATCACTGGTCCATTTCCCACACCATGGATAGGTCTTGGTTGCTTTTTCACTATCCATCCCATTAGTATATCTAGATAATATTTGGCTACAAGAGCATGATCTTTCATCCCCGATGTAATCACAATATGATGTAATATAGTTCTATCCATGGCATCTAATAAGATTAGACAGGGATATAAATAGTCTAGGAGTTCCTCAAATGTCCCTGAATCGTAGTTGTTTACAGTCTTGGTAGCTTTCACCAAAGCAGATTCACCTGAATTGTCTCCCAATAGTCTATTAGCACCATTTTTCACCATTTCTTTCACTAAGTCAATGTTTGCCGTAGAGGTTAACCAATGTAGGGGGGTATTCCCATATTCATCAATTGGGATATTTAGATTTAATGACGTGTGTGGGAAAGTAGCATCCATTTCATGCATCAAGGAATTAAATGATACAGATCCATTATCATAAGCATTAGAGGAATCTGAGTTATTTTGAATATTGGGTAATAATAACCTTTGTAGGAAATTCTCCAATTTTAATCTTTCGTCATTATCTATCTCAGACGATAGTTGCAAAGCGTGGTTCATCTTCAACGGCAAGTTCGTAATGGTCGAGTCACGTAAGTCGTGGTCAAAAGTAATAATGGGTCTGTCATTGATCTCTTCCTGTCGCTGTTGCAGCTTATTTTGTTGTGGTTTTGTATTACTGTTATTATTTTTATTACTGTTGTCGTTGTCCATCTTCAATTTCTTCAAAGGTGATCCTAGTTCTCCTCTGTGAGAATCCAAACTCATCCCAAATTCCTCCAATCCATTCACACGTTTCATATTATTCCTTTCTTGTTCACCAGTCACGTTCAAGGCATCAAAATCATCTTTAAACAAATCCAAAAGATTCAACATATCAAGCAGCTGAAACACTTTATCACTAGTAATCCATTTCTCACCGTCCTTATCAGTATCAACAAGGATCCCATATTTTGCACATAATCTATCCTCCTCCTCCTTACGTACCTCATCACTCTGGTCCACGTTCACACGTTTCCCTTCATAATGTGATAACAATGGGACGAGAGGTCTTAGAAGAAAATATCCAGTCTCTGTATTCCTTTGCAAAGTCAATGACACGCTCTCCGAGGACGCAGGGTCTTCAATCACTTTAGTGACTTCTATGATGCTCATTGGTTCCCTTAGTGATGTGTACTTGAATGTTCCTTTCTTGCTTGTTGATGATTGAATGGTTGGAATTGATAGATTGAGATATATTTTAGAGTTGACGTGTTTAGCGAAAAAATATAATGGAGTTTATGGAAAAGTTGGTAAGACCGTATATGCGACTAAATAGTAGACTGAACTACTGTCGTTGACAAGTAAACACTTAAAAGAAGTAACCTATGAACAGCATGAGTGAGTCCTGAAGGTTAACCAACATTGTAGCGATTATTAATGTCAATATTCAGAGATAATCGCCCTTTTATCTTACTGACACAGTGTTTTCCCCTAAAAAATATGAAGGCCATTCGATGAGACAAAATAATCATTACTCTGGTAATAACAAGAGTAAAAGTAAGAGTAAGAATACATACGATGCTTAAAACTGCTGACAATTCTATAATGAACAAGGAAACAGGAACAGCAATGGATATTGAAAAAGGAACAGTGGGAATCGTTGAAGAGAATGCAACACCTGACATGACCACACCTTTCAACATGACCACCAAGCGGAAGATACATTATATTGGGCTTGGTACTTATTGCTATCTAATGTTGGCTGTTACACCCACCATCGCATTCAGTGCCACTAGGTGTATCACGTATATCATCGTGGTGGATATTCTGGGGCTTATTTGGGGTGTTATCATCTGCGTTAAATTCTGGAAAGACCAATGGTCCAAAGCAGCAATCCTCCTAGCTTTTATGCTTTGGGAGCTTCTAATGATGTCATCGCAGACAGTGGCAGTATACGGTGGCTGCCACTCGTTTCTCCACCATTGAGTTGACATAATTTGCGATAGTTTCTTATGTTTTACGTTAAGGTGGATGCTCACCATTTCTTTAAAAGGGTCTGTGGCTTGTTAATGTTTTTAGTGGGCCAAATTGTTTCAATTCCACTATCGATCATGTTGGTTTCTTACTTAAACCATTCGTTTATACCTATAGTATTTTATTCTACACAATAATACCCTAATAAGCTAACAATAATAAGCTTCTTGAAGTTGCTGTTCCAGCCTTCACTGAAAATCCTTTAGATAAAAAAGTTATTAATATTTTATGGATTTGTCATTCACACCTGGCTGTGTTCTATTGGCTTCAACCACGCCTTCTTTAATTAGCTACAAAAAACGAGTAGTTGTATTCCTGTTACTGATTTTAACGAGTGTTCTTTGAAAAGAATGAAACAAGACTGTAACTATAAAATGGAAAGTGAAGTTTCAAACTTCACATTGAAACTCAGACATGAAGAGTCTCACAGAAACGTGGAAATTTTAGATATGGCTACTAGCCAGGTCCTTTATTTCAAATACCTTTCAAATTTTTGTTGCTCTACAATGACCTATTAACGTCCCCTCCACTATTCCATCAGAAATTCCATTGAGTATTATCGAATGTCCCCGTATTTTTTGATTAGAGTAACCCATTTGTGATGAGATAATGTATTAGTTTTGCAAAAAAAACAAGATGCAGATACGTAAATCTATAATTCAAAGTCTAAAAAATAAAAAGTCTATAAAAAAAACATGTATATTCAGAAGTCTATGGGAAGTATTGAGCTTGGAAATAACCCAGACACTCCCATGATAGGTTTACCACACTTTTTTTCATATGGAGAATGCCAAGGCTACCACAGCATTAGGCATCAGAAGCAGGTGGTAGACTTGGCTTTCAAAATTGGGTTGCTCATTATTACTAACAAGGCCAAGACTGTTGAATTGCTTGAATTGTGACACAAAAGTTGATAAGATCTGTTTTGAATAAACTAAAAAACAAGACAGGTTACCCGGTTTAAAAACACATCGCTTGTGACGGCAAACAACCAACTGTGGCTTTTTATTCTATTTACACAGTTTTAAGCGCCGAGGTCTTTTCTTTCACCCAAATTTTTCATTTTCCGACATCTGAAAAATTCTCGAAAATTTTTTTTTTTACGAGATGAATTAGGCAAAGCCATCTCATCGGTTATAAATACACTCTCTACTTTATATATAAATGCATATCTGTTCTCAATTCAGAGTTGTCCCTCTTCCCTTGACAAAAAACCAACTCCCTCTCACAACTCTCTCTCACTCACTCATTAAAAAATAACAATGGCTGGTACTTTCTTATTTACTTCTGAATCCGTCGGTGAAGGTCATCCAGACAAGATCTGTGACCAAGTCTCCGATGCCATCCTAGACGCCTGTTTGGCTGAAGACCCTCACTCCAAGGTCGCCTGTGAAACCGCCGCTAAGACTGGTATGATCATGGTCTTCGGTGAAATTACCACTAAGGCTACCCTAGATTACCAAAAGATTGTCAGAGACACCATCAAGCAAATCGGGTACGATGACTCTGCTAAAGGGTTCGACTACAAGACTTGTAACGTTTTGGTTGCCATCGAACAACAATCTCCAGATATTGCTCAAGGTGTCCATGAAGAGAAGGATTTGGAAAACATTGGTGCCGGTGATCAAGGTATCATGTTCGGTTATGCTACTGATGAAACCCCAGAAGGGTTACCATTAACTATCTTATTGGCTCATAAATTGAACATGGCCATGGCTGACGCTAGAAGAGATGGTTCATTAGCTTGGTTGAGACCTGATACTAAGACTCAAGTCACTGTTGAATATAAGGACGATAACGGTAGATGGGTTCCTCAAAGAATCGACACAGTCGTTGTCTCTGCTCAACATGCTGACGAAATTTCCACTGAAGATTTGAGATCTTTGATCCAATCTGAAATTGTCGAAAAGGTTATTCCAAAGGACATGTTAGATGAAAACACTAAATACTTCATTCAACCTTCCGGTAGATTCGTCATTGGTGGTCCTCAAGGTGATGCTGGTTTGACCGGTAGAAAAATTATTGTCGATGCTTACGGTGGTGCTTCTTCCGTTGGTGGTGGTGCTTTCTCTGGTAAGGATTACTCCAAGGTGGATCGTTCTGCTGCTTACGCCGCTAGATGGGTCGCAAAATCTTTAGTCGCTGCTGGTCTATGTAAGAGAGTGCAAGTTCAATTCTCTTACGCCATTGGTATCGCTGAACCATTATCTTTACACGTCGACACTTACGGTACTGCTACCAAGTCTGATGAAGAAATTATTGCTATTATTAAGAAGAACTTTGACTTGAGACCAGGTATCTTAGTTAAGGAATTAGACTTGGCTAGACCAATCTATTTACCAACAGCTTCTTACGGTCATTTCACCAACCAAGAATACCCATGGGAAAAGCCAAAGACTCTACAATTTTAAGGGAACTCCTTCGTGAAACCTTTTTCTTCTTATTTTACTTTCCTTTGATCTGCTCAACTCATTTCAAAGTTTGTACATTATCTCATTCATTGTCATAATCATTCATTCAATAGAACAACCAAAACTTCAACAATAACCCCTACTCAATTTGATTACATATAATATATAGAGAGGATACACATACATACATCATATTCCACTTGTATAATTAAAATAATTCAACATTAATAATAATAACAATAATAATAATCAATAATAATAATATTATAAGGTGTTTAATAACTCTAATGCGTTAGATAATTCATCCCTTGCAGTAGGAATATCTTCATAATTTAATGCACTAATGGCATATTTAGCCATCTTTTGAATGGTTTCGATCTTACTACCACGATCCATCATTTTTTGTAATTCTAACTGGGAATATATTTTATTTTTTTGTTCCTCTTCTTCTGCCACCTTAATCTCTTGTGCTTTTTTGACAGCTGCCTCCTGTACTTTCAACGATTCTTTCGCAGCTACATCTTTGGCCAATTGTGCCTCTTTGGCAGCTATTTCTTTGGCTAGTTGTGCTTCCTTTGCTGCCTGTTCCGCTGCTATTTTGGCGGCTTCTTTGGCAGCAGCTTCATCTTCTATTCTTTTCTCAATTGATGAAAGATCATCGGGTTCTTCTGTGGTATCTTGGAATGGCTCCTCCGTTTCTGAATCAATGAACGATGGTGCTTCATCCTCGTCTCCCTTGGCACCGTTTGAAGTTGTATCTACATCATCAATGGTCTTAGCTTCTTGCTCTTTCTTCGGAATAAATGATGGAGCTTCTGGTAACGAGAGTGGAACATCTTCATCATCATCATTTCTATCGACATTTTCTTCCTCATCTTCCTTAGACTCACTTTCAGCTCTCATATCATCTAAAAGTGCGTCTATTTCTTCCTTGGTAGTATCCTGCCTTACCTTAGCTTCGACCTTCTCATCTTTGTCCTCTGCCCCCTCTTTCAACTCTGGAGCTAAATCATCCACATTATCCGGTGATATAAAATCAGAATAATCTAATTCTTTAGTACCACTCTCTTCTTTATCTTGATCGTCCCCTGCAGCACCCAATTCACCGCGTGCCAATTTACTCAAGTAAACTTTACATAACTTGACTCTTTTCTTCAATGAATCCCTCACTTCATCCTTAAGATCTTCATTCCATAAATGCAAAACACACGAAAACAAATCAATGCAGCACCACAGTGCCCTTTTTAAATCAGCATCAAAACGACCCTCCTTTATTTGAATCAGTTTCTCATTATAAAGTGTCATCGTAAAACTTAAAACATACATCTTTGCCTTACTTTGGTCATGAATCAACGTATAATTGGCTTCTTGTGGGGAATCCTTCACATGACCGTCCTCCCCTTCATCAGGTTTAACAGCATTCTTAAAGTCTTCGATCTTATCCAGTAGAGTGGTCGCCAATTGTGTCAATTCCGGAGATCGTGATTCCTCCCCTTGTAATATTAATTCCACAGCATACAATCGCAGATAATAACTTATAATGGCCAACCCAACACTTTCAAAGTCAGCAGCCGTCCTATTAAGCCTAACTAGTTCATTGGAAACAGCTTTCATCTTGCTTGTGTTCGTTGTTCTTCCTCTATATAAACGCCTATCTTCACAGTTCTAGATAACATTTTTCCCTTGTCACGGCTCTAAGACGGATATTGTAAAAGGCATTGAAAAATACTATAAATTCACTCATTTTACATCTACTTCAACCCATCAATCCATCACTCAATTCAGCAAAACAAGCAATCATGGCCGAATTCAACGCTAAGCAATTGCTCGACTCCCTAACCAAGGATGAAGTGATCAAGGACGTCATTAGAGACACCGCATTCCAACCATGGGGCTCTCTTCAAATCCAATACCCAAACGGTCAGGCTGTCGAGAATGGGAACCTTTTCAAACCTGTCGACACCAAGCCAAGGCCAACAATCAAGTTCCAATTGACGGACTCATCTAAGACCATCAAGGAGACTGACTTGTTCACATTGATCATGACTGACCCGGATGCTCCATCCAGAACGAACAATTTCTTGTCTGAAATTTGCCATTTGGTCCAAACTGACATCAAATTGAACACTAGTGGCGAGCCCACCGAAATCAAAGAAGTTGCTGAGAAGGTGTTGATGCCCTACTTGCCATGTGGTCCACCAGAAGGTACAGGTAAGCACAGATACATCTTTTTATTGTATAAGCAGTCCGAGAAGGTTCCATCCACCAATTTCACTCCAGTGAAGGATAAGTTTAAATGGGGATTCGATGTAGTCGGTGAAGGTGCGTTTAAGTGGGCGAATGAGAATGAATTGACATTGATTGCTGCTAATTATTTCCAAGCTCAATACTTCCCATAGATTTCTTAATACACATGTTTTTTATAGACTTTTTATTTTTTAGACTTTGAATTATAGATTTACGCATCTGTAACTGATTTTAGTGAAATTATTACCTTATCTCATCACAAATGAGTTACTCCAACGACACATTTCTCAAGGTTGGGAGGTCGCCCCTGCTGATTTAAACGCTGAGGTTATTTTACAATGTAAATTTGACGTAAATAAAGAACCTCGATAATCAAGTTAGGATCGAATACACAATACTTTCACCTCACTTTAGCAAGGAATTTGTGGAAGATCTCTGTTTCCCTACCATTCGAAAAGCAGTGGTGATGTATTTTCATATGACACAAAAAGTGACACAAAGAAAAAAGCGATGACGGTATATAAGGAACAGAAAAAAAATGTTTTTTTACACTTTAACGCCACCCTTCCTAAGACAAGCAACCTGTATCAAGATCGACTCGAAGTATATTATACAATGGTTTGGGAAACGTCACGGCAAGAAGACTTGATAGAAATGCAACAGATGGCCCACGTTGTAAGACACCACTTCGTGAATGTAGAAGCAGGAATGGAGCAGGGACAAACGATATCAACAGTTGCCACACCGATAGAAATGTCAGTAACATACCCTGGTTAGCGGAAAATGTATTCTCAGGTGCAAGTTAGAAGTTAAAGAGCACTCTTAAAATATTGAGGATGAGTGCAATCACCATACAAATAGTATACGTGATATTTGCAATCCGCGTTCCTTTTTGTTCACTGGACGTTTGGTTATTATGTAACAATGGAAAAGCATTAATTAGTCTAAAACTGGAGATAAAAAACTAGGTCCTTCCCAAGGAATACGACTTGAAATTCTTCCCCAAGGGATATTCTCTCCAATACGTCTCCAGTGATACCAGGGAAGCTGTTGTGGTTGTTGTTGCGGTAGTAGTGTTGATATCGTTTGTCCCTGCTCCATTCCTGCTTCTACATTCACGAAGTGGTGTCTTACAACGTGGGCCATCTGTTGCATTTCTATCAAGTCTTCTTGCCGTGACGTTTCCCAAACCATTGTATAATATGTACCATTATCAATATATTGTTTCAATATCATAAGAATGAGCTTCTATCTCAAATTAGAATTAATAGTTTCTATTTTTACATAGCTAATATGAAAGTATAAAAATTAAGACTTTAGAAATATACACAGAAGGAATCTTTTAGCTCAATTCTTAAAGGTTTTCCACACATAAAAGAAGCATTGCGGCATACCTATTGTGCTGTAATTTAGTCAAACAAACTAAGTCAAGAACATTCATTTTTTATATAACATATATCAAGCTTAATTCCAAATATAAAAAGACCAAAAAAAAATCAAAAATGCAATAATCAAAGACTTTTCTCAACCGAAGTGGTGTTCAACTGCAATCGGTGACAAAAGGAGTAGCTCCCAAAGAAGGGTAAGTAGAAAAATCTTTCTTTCAGACAAGTCGCCATTTATTTCTTTAAAATAAAGCACAGCACCATAAACAAACCCAACAACGGCCACGATAATCTTATATATATAACAGTTCTGGGCACCACGTATGAAGACTAATGGAATTAAACAACCAAAATAGATAATAGCATAGATCATACCTAAAAACATTTTTGATTCAATTATTTGACCCCAATTAGCTTCCTCATAAGCATTTTCCGTGGGTCCCTTTTCAATATCCATTGTTCTTGCTGTTTCAGTGTCCTTTATAGAGTCTGAACTTGGTGTAAATAACTTGGGTAGTCCTGCTGATGCCATTATCAGCGTATATGGTCTTCTGTATTAAAATTGTTGGTGAAGATCATCGTCTAATCATTTTTTTAATGAGAAAGACCACTATGCCACTAAAGCAAAAAAGGTAAATACCTTTGGATTTCGCCTATTGGCTCTTTTCAATATGCTTTACTTTCTATTAACCTAAGTTCATCAACCAGAATCACATTCTCGCAATACTTCCTACTCAACGTTAATACTAACCTAAGTTTTTTCTCGATGCCGCGGGTCTAAGACGGAAATACAACAACGTCAGTCCATATAGCGTTAAACTGGATCTTTCATACATATATATACGTCAGGTGTATGTCCCAGTACGGGTAGATCGATGGAAAACTTGAGTTTGTTTCTTGTGTTAGGTATCCTTTTGTCAATGAATAGAAAACAGCTGAACAGATAACAATGACAGGTACAACTTCCCAATCCACAAACCTCAACGACTCCCGTCGCAACCAAAATGCTTTAGAAGATGTCATTAAAGACCGCACGTTTCATTCATGGGGTTCCCTTCAAATCAAATATCCAAACGGAACAAACGTTGAACATGGTAATCTTTTGAAACCAATCGACACTGTATCAAGGCCAACATTCAAATTCATATTGACAGACACCTCCGCAACGATCAATGAGAGTGACCTATTCACATTGATTATGACAGACCCAGATGACTCCATCGAGAAGCGACAATTTCCTTATCTGAGATATGCCACATGGTTCAAACAGATATTAACTTCGATAGTGATGGTGAGATGAGAAAGGGTAAAACCATAATGCCGTACCTACCATGTGGCCCACCTGATGGTTCAGGCAAACACAGATATGTCTTCTTACTGTATAAGCAATCTAATACGGTCCCCTCCAAAGATTTTACTCCAGTGAAGAGCAAACTGTTATGGGGGTATGACACCATCGGTGACGGGGCATACAGATGGGCTCAGGAGAATAAGTTAACGTTGATTGCAGTGAATCATTTCCAATCTGAAGCTCCCACCAACAGATTTATGGTGCGAATCGGTTATTGGTTCGTTTTCTTTTTCTTTCGTATTTATATAAGACTATTTAAAAATGAAAATGTGAAAAAGGGGATAGATGCAACAACTCATTCTCTTCACTGAACAATCTAAATTACAATAAAAACATAGCATAGCATTGAAATTATAATACATATGAACTACTCATTAGACTTAAACAAGGCAACATTGGATGGGTTGACCAAACATGAAGTTATAAAGGACGTCATAAAGGATCCACATTGGAAACCATGGGGGATCCTTTCAGCGGAGTTTGAAAACTCCAATGAGACAGTTGCCATGGGGAACACTTTAGCACCCAATCAAACAGATCAAAGACCCACTGTGCAATTTGTCTTAAATGAACCTACCAAGAAAATAAACGAGGCTGATTTATTCACTTTTGTCATTACAGATCCTGATGCTCCCTCCAGACATGATCATAAATGGTCTGAATATTGTCATTATGTAGAGACTGATATTAAATTGGATGGATTTACTAGAGACGCGGATTTCTTAGCAAGTGAAGTTGATCAGGGGAAACAATTAATGAGTTATGTAGGTCCTGCACCACCAAAGGGTACAGGTCTTCACAGGTATTGTCTATTATTTTTCAAACAACCAAATGGTGTAGCATCTGATAAGTTTACCAAAATTAAGGATAGACCAAATTGGGGGTTTGGTACTCCAGCCACTGGTGTCCATAAATGGGCTACTGAAAATAAACTGGAGCTAATTGCTGCCAATTTCTTCTTTGCTGAAAATAAATAATAAAACCGAAAAAATCAATTAACTACGTTCATAATTTTTTTTATTATATTATATCATTTCTCTATTTTTTTTATTTATATTTTTAAACTTATTTTTTTAATTTTATACTATAACATACTAATTTTTTTTTCTTTTATCATTTTATCTTGGGTCATTATCATTAAAACTTTTCATAATCTATTATAGTCAATTACATTCAGTATTTCAAACAAATAACGCATCAACTAATTCCTTGTAAACACCAATTTGGAAATCATCTAATTCCAATGTCTTCAAAGATGGCGCAATCAATAGTCCCTCGCCTTGCTGTTGCAAATTAAAATCAGAGACATCCGCTGAGGTGTAATGCTGCATCATATCTTGATACATTTTCAATTCCTTATGTTGGGTATCATAATATTTGGCATCGATGTCTAAATTGTTAGGAATGGCACATAACCAAATTCTTGTCTTGTAAAACTTGAATAATCCCTTAATCAAATCTCTAAAATCATTTCTTTCCTCACAAATGTAATAAAACGTCAATTTTTTCCTATCAAATTGGAATTCTGCATTCAAAATCTTAATATTTAATTGACGTTTATTGGATCCAGATGAAGTAGGTGGTGACATTGGTTCATTCCCGTTATGAGTATGATTGTGATTGCTTAACCCACTATTCAATGACCTTAATTTCAATTGGGCAATATGTAATGCCTTTAATTCATCTTGGAATTTATTATGTAAATTGGTATTGACCTCCCAAGGTGTTGCAAATCTTAAAACTTGTTTTGAAGGAACAATCAATTGAGTCAATTCAATAACATCATAAAGTTTTGGATTTAAATTATCACTAATACCCTTGTTAGATTCCACTAAGCTTTTCACAAACAGTTCATTTGGATAATGTTGGTTCTTGGAAGTGATCAAGGAATCAAAATGAATTTTCTTCTTTAAGAAATTTATAAATAGGGCCAAATTCAAATCCACTTGAGGTTCTACCACAAGAACTAAATCCTTACCACGATCCCCATCAATTATAACCAAATCACCTCTTTCCATGGAAAGGTTTGTACTTTGCGGCATTGATAATAATTCCAGTTTCCCATTCTTTAGGGAAACCAATACCAATGGTCTATAATGTAAATAGCTGGAAGTTGAATTATTAGATCTGTTACCACCATCTTGATTCTTCATTAAATTAGATTCAAATGCATCTGATTGAGGATTATAGTTTAAATTACAACTTTTCAAAAAACTTAAAAACTTTAGAATGTTTTGTCTCTTTTTATTGGAATCCTTCGAGTGGGTAGTAGTGGAAATCATTTCTTTGATATAGTCAATAAATTTATAAACTGCTTCACTTGAGAAATAATGGGAACCACAATCATGATAATAATTTTGTAGATCTGAAGGGGCAGCTAATTTGTTCTCCGGCACTAATAACAACCCGTTTTCTAATTTAACTTTATCTTCCGTTGGTTCCACTTTTGAAGGAATGACATTACCATTAGAATCCTTCACATGATAATCTAAATATGTGTTTGCATTACCATTGAAATATCTATTTTGCCCATTCTCGGAATTGTTATAAGAATGATAATTGTTGTTATTATTTCTTATGTTACCATTTCCATACGTGGAAGCCAACTGAGAATGTCTCCGCTGTTGTTGTTGGTGGCGTGGATATTGATTACCATATTGAGGAATAAACTGTTCATTAGGAATATTGTTATTGAATTGATTTCCACCACCACCACCCCCATGATATGGTCCCATTGGTGCTGTTGGTGGTGAATACAAATATGGGTTTATGTTATTAGAAGGTACTCCAGAGATGGAATGATTTCTGTATTGTAGCATTGGATCTTGATTATTCCCATTGTTAGGATAGTAACCATTTGAATAATCCATATTTGTTCTTACCGTTGTGTATTGATTATTGTTATTCAGCGGCGTTTGATTGTGAATCAAAGTATCCGAAATGTATGAGGATCTTCTTTCAGCAGTAACAGGATTCTGATGGTTCATTGTAGTGCCAGTTGCAGCAGAAGAATGCATGTTGATATTAGCAACTGGTGGAGAAAATGAATCATGCTGCCTCATTTGGAAGCCGTCTTGGTGGGTCATGGCATAATAATAATCATTTGGTTTGTTAGTATCAGCTCCAGAGGTAGTAGTAGTAGTTGTAGTACTTTTATCGAAATGGAAAGTGAACAAAGAAGATTGAACATCATTATTGGGAGCTAATGTTGAGTTTGAGTTTGCTGGAGGTGAAAGAGTATTGAAAATAGATTGTCTCCTTGAACCTTGTGTTGGTGTTTCATTCGCATGTTGTTCGTCCATGTTAGATTTACCAGAATTTGGTGGGACACCTAGGGGTGAAATAGAAGTGTGATCTGGAGCCTGAAAGGCAGCAAAGGAGGCACGACGATTTTGATCCATTGATTTCTTTGACATAGCAGTCGAATATTCTAGGAAACCGTTCATGAAGTTTTGATTTCTACCCTTTGGACTTGTTGCATTTGGCATATCTGAAGCATTCAATGATATGTCTCCAATTCTCCTTTCTAAAGAATGAGCCACGGCAGCGGCAGCAGCAGCCTTTCTGGGCAGATCCACTAAGGACTTGCCGCTACTATTTTTGAAAAGCAGCTTGTCATAGTAGTTCTTCAATTCTGGATTATCAGAAATACTTGTAGTACTATTTATTGAAGGCAGTTCCATTGTCATATTGGGTTAGTTCCTGTTGCTATTGACAGATAAGCAGAACCAGAGTGCAGAAGGCAACAATTAATATAACCTGAAAGCGAAGCAGCCAATCAGACGGACCCTACAATAGAGAGAGCAAGGTGTGGTTAGCAGGAAGTGGGTTAATTTTATAGAGGAGGCCTGTTGTTCCCCGTAAAGTTTGCCCCTCACGTCGGTATCTGTCTCCGGTTTGTATAGTCCTCGATTACCCCCTCCCCAGAATTTTTCATTGACGTCCGTTGCATGGAAATGCACTTCCCCCTTTCAGCGATTTCCTACTGCGCGTTTCCTCTTTGGGCGCGGTGCATGAGCGTGGAGACAATTCGGATCAGAGATTCCGACTCTCAAGACAATACAAGACAATAAATACAAAACAATAAAAAATACAATCGTCTTTATAGATAGATAGATATATATATATAGTACAACAATGTCCATGGGCCTTCCCTTATTTCAGCGGTGTTCTCAAGCGGATAGCACACCCTCTTGACGGAGCACCTTCTCTATCTCAACAAACAGCCTCCTCACCGTCTTGGAGGAACCTGATATCTTGTTGAACCCTACAACGCTCTGTTTGCCCTTTGATTCGACAATCATCTCGAAAACAGTCGACCTCAATGATAGAATGTTATCGTTGGATAGCTTCCCTGTGAGCTTCATGTAATTCGATTGACTCTTGACGTCCTTTAGACCGTATTTGGACCAACCTTGCAATAACCTTAGCAAACCCTTGTATAGTTGTGGAGCAGAAACGTTAACGTACACTTCGTAATCGAATCCATTCTTCGTAAGAGTGGAGACTGCAGATGATTTAGAGAATTTTCTGAAAAAGGAGACGTTTCTCTTCTTCTCCACATTTGGTGGCATTTCATTTAATGGTTTCCTTTCTTCTTCCTTCTTAGGCTGTCTTTGCTTGGGCTTATTTATCTTTTTCGTTGCTTGTGATTCTGGTTCAACGACGGGAGTCTTCTTAACGGAAGCAGAGTTGTTAATGGAATCTTGCCTTTCAGGTATCATGGACTGTGACTTAGGTTGTGGCTCAGTTGGTTTTTTATCATCGTCACTCGATGATTGATAAATTGCTAAACCATTAGCTTGATTAGTTTTTTCATGAAGAGGAGGCAACGTAGGTAGTTTAACATTCTTCTTCGGTTTCCCGTCCTCCTTATTAACATCAGTATATTCTGGTTCCTCTTGCAATTCATATAGTTTATTTGCTGTTCCCTCATTCACAGATTCAAATTGGAATTCAGGTTCTGTGGATGCCTTACTAGTAGTAGTATTGTTAGCTTCAGAAGCTAGATTGACACCACCTTCTTTTAGAATATCACCCAAATTAGTATATGATTGCTTGGTAGAATACATTGATAAAACTGAAAGTCGTCTGTTGGAATTACTGAAATGTCTTGATTTTCTTGTGAATTGAGGCACTTTAATTTCGGAAATCTTTCTCAATCCAGCCTCAGTATCATTCAGTGGAATAACACCAATGGCTGCCTTATCAGCTACTATATTTTGAGATGTAACTTTTGATCTTTTTTCCTTCTTGGATGTTTCCGCTAGTGCTGTTTTCTTGGCAAATTCCAATTCTTTGTTAATATTGTATGAAGAACCTAAAAATCTAGACCTTCTAATAGTTTCCAAAATCTTCTTTTCTCGGTCAATCTCTTGATCAATATCCGATAATAATGGGTTAGAAACAGTCTCTGCAGGAGCTGAGTATAGTATACCAGGATCCAACCTCGATTTAGGTCTTGTTTGTAATGAGACATTACGACGAGCAAACAAGTCATTAATATCTCTTTCAATGGCTTCAGGATTCTCTCTTTCCAATGGAGCAGAAACAGATCTTGGGTTTTCGTAAGGTTCAGCACCTTTTGTTTCGTTAGCTAAATCAGCTTTCAAATTTGATATTTCTTGATCAATGTGATTTTGTAATTCTAATTGTTGTCTTTCAAGTTCTTCACGTTCTCTTTGCTTTCTTTGCTTTTCAGATTCCTGTTCCCTCCTTTCTCTTGCTTCACCTTCCTTAGCTTCTCTCACTTTACGTGCTAATTCTTCCTTTTCTTTCCTTATTTGTTCATATTTTTCATGCTCAAATATTTCATCAATCAATGTGGCAAAATCTGAACTTGTTCTTTTCGTTTCCTTTTCAATATACTCCCAGTTATCGTCTTCTGATAGTTTGGCATAAGTTGACAATAGCTTAGTCGTGATAGATCCACGTTTACCATTACCAAGGAATGTTAGTCTCTTACTAGCTCTCTTATTTTTCGAGGAGGAAGATTTATTTTTGTAATCCTTTAGTACATTTACAGGAATTGGTGGAGCCGTGGAGTTGTCCAAGTTTATAAGTGATATCCTTTTGGAACGTGATGGGGTGGGAGAATTACTGTTACCATTACTATGTCCTTGCACTAACAAGTTTGACAATCTTTTATTAGAAGACAAATTTATGGAAAGTCTCTTGTTTGATTTGGGAGTGGTATTATTGGAGTCCCCATTACGGCCATTTGGAATGATATTATTTGTTTTACCATTGGATATTGTAGGTAATCTGTTAAATGACACAGGTCTCTTTCGTGATGAGGAAACACTCATTGTTGAAATTCTATTTTTCTTTCTTGGAGGTGTCGAAACATTTGCTGTGGATTTCTTTATTATAGATTGCTTTCTCTTTACTTGTTCTTGCTTGGCAGATAGATTTTCAGCTTCAATTTTAAACCTATACAATAATGCATATATCGTCTTTTCTGCATTGGCACCGGATTCCTTTAATTTAGCAGCAATTTGTTCTTTATCTCTACCATGCCATAAGACCACTAAATTTTGCAAAATAGATGGATCTATGACAGAGTTATTATCTGATAATGGGAATAAATAAGTGTCTTCTCTGGGCAAATTTTTAATACTCTTAGAATCTTTAATACTTGGATATTTTTGTAATAATGGATGTTTCAATATTTCTCTTGTTTTGATTCTCTTGGTTGGGTCCACAGTTAATATTCTTGAAATCAAATCTTGTGCATCCCTTGACATTTCATCATCGTCGGGCATTTCAAATTGTCCACTTTGCACTTTTAATAAAAGATTTCTAATGTTCCCATCTTCTTCGTCAAATGGTAATCTACCTGTTAAGAGGGCAAATAATATGACACCACATGACCAAACATCACTTTCAAACCCATGGTATGGGATCCCGGATACAATCTCCGGCGCTGCATAATGAGGTGAACCGCATGATGTTTCTAATAGTTTGTCTTCAGTTTCCAATGCAGCCATACCAAAATCAGCAATCTTGATATTGAACTTGTGATCTAGCAACAAATTCTCTGGTTTCAAATCTCTGTGTACAATACCTAGGGCATGACAGTAGGAGATACCGATAATAATTTGTCTAAAGAATCTAACAGCTTCCTTTTCAGGTAGGGGACCCTTTTCAACCAATAAATTGAACAATTCTCCCTTTTCAGCGTATTCCAAGATCATATACAAGTTTGAATTAGTTTCCCATACGTCGTACAAGCTCAAAACGTTGGCATGTCTGAGTAACTTCATTATAATAATTTCGCGTTCAATACCGTATGGTAATGAGTCTGGTGTATTGGCCACCATGGAAGTTTCATTGGAGTTTGGTTTGGTGTTGAATATGGATTTGGATATTATCTTAATGGCAGCTTGTTGGTTTGTTGTTTCATTGAACGCCAATTGTACTTTACCTGTGCTTCCGAGACCTAATGTTTCACCGAGTTTCCATGGTCCAATGGTGTCGCCCTTTATTGTTGGTATTGCCTTTTTATTCTCAGCTAAAGTAGTCATAGTTGAAATTTGGGTGTTTGGACGGGGGCTGGTAATTATTTTGATGTGAGGTGTAGTGTAGTGAAATGTAGATAAGTTGTTGTATTATTGTTCAAGATGTATCTCGTTTTGGAAATTTCATCGAGAATTGGATAAAACTGACGCGTAAATGTAAATTAAAAAAATTGGCAGAAAATAAGACGCGTAAAACAGGGACGTATATAGAGAAAGAAGGTCAATTCCATGAACATAATTGAAATAGGAAATGTCGTTAAAAATATATAAGATAGCATTGTTGCGTATATTCAACAGATATAATTATTATAAAACAGGTGGAAACCAACGGAACGAACGAACGAACTAGTAGTTGAAGTCTTCCAAGCTAAATTGAGTTGCAAAATTCCTTGTTTTACGAATGTTGACGTGTAGTTTGATACATCTTTTGTCTATAGAGAAGCACCACCGATTTGTTCTCTGTGGGCCTCAATTATATCGTTGTCTTCCATGTCTAAATCTTCAGGGGTTTGGTCGGCACCGACTCTGATACCGTCGTACAGGAATCTCAAGGAGTCCATTTCCTTACCTTGTCTCTTGGCGAATGCTTCCATTAATCTCTTCAAAGGGGTTGTTCTCTTAATCTTGAAGAAGATTTCTGAGGACCCGTCCGACACTTTCAAATTGATGTGAGTTTCTGACTTGACATCTGGTTTGACATCTGGCTTGACTTCTGGTTGTTGCTCTTGGTTGTCGGACATTTGTGTTGCTGTGGTTGACTTGGTTTAGGTGGAGATGTTCAGCTGTAGATGTGTAAAGTGTTAATTTGAATGCATGTAAGTATCCCAGTTTAATTTGAAATTTCGCTGAACGGTTATCGTTCATGGTGATAACTAAAATGTGGTATTACCCGGCCAAAAATTCCGTTGAAAGCGATGTTAAAAAAAGTGCCTCACGAACGGCATTTTCTTTATTGTTCCATTTTATTGGCTCTTTACATTCCTGCATATTCTTGGCGAATTTCTCGACACCAAATCTGGCATTAGAAATTGTTCACTGCGACAAAGAACAGCGAGGATGACTCAGGCTCAGAAGATCGTGTAGTGGGCCCAGTGACATAATTGGAAAAAGAAACTCTCCTTGTGAATAGCAGTATTTGGCGTACGTACTCAAGTTTTTTTTTGATTTACTGCGGGAGGTTGCATTATAGGCAGTGAGATTCAATTTTATATATACTTGGTGGATGGTTTTTGGTATGTTATTTCTTGTTCTTGATGTAAAACAAAAAGAGGCTAACAATGACATCTTCTCTAGAAGTGGGTAATTCCCAGCAGAAAGATTTACCGCAGAAGGATGGCAGTGGTAAAGTTACTGAAATAAGTGCTATTGACAATGAAGTTACGTATTTCGAAAACGTCAAGCAAGGAAGTTCAAATTCTACATACTCGCTGGAGTCTGATCATCATGCTGCTTCCAACACAAGATTTAGAAGGTTTATAGATTCATTCAAGAAGGCAGAAGGTCCTCAACCGGGGTCTCTAGACCATGATGTATTGGCTGGCGATTCTGATATCGAAGGAAAACCTAGAACGGAACCTGAGAAGGATGATGATGCAAGGGAGTTGAAAAAGACTATTAAGCCAAGACACGTGGTTATGATCTCGTTGGGTACTGGTATTGGTACCGGTATGCTTGTTGGTAATGGTACTTCTCTTGCGAATTCCGGGCCTGCCGGGCTAGTTATTGGTTATGCCATTATGGGGTCGTGTATTTATTGTATTATTCAAGCTACTGGTGAATTGGCTGTTCTTTATACCAAATTGACTGGTGGGTTTAACGCTTACCCTTCCATGTTGATTGACCCAGCATTTGGGTTTGCTGTTGCATGGGTTTATTGTATTCAATGGTTATGTGTTTGTCCCTTGGAATTGGTTACTGCCTCGATGACTATCAAGTATTGGACTACGAAAGTGGATCCTGATGTGTTTGTTGTTATCTTTTATTGTTTGATCCTGTGTATCAATGTTCTTGGTGGTGCAGCTGGTTATGCAGAGGCAGAATTTTTCTTTAACTCGTTTAAGATTCTGATGTTAACTGGGTTTTTCATTCTCGGTATTGTTGTTATTTGTGGTGGTGCTGGTAATGATGGGTACATTGGGACTAGATTGTGGCACAACCCTGGTTCTTTCCGAGGTGACAAACCCGTTGATCGTTTTAAAGGTGTTGTTTCCACTTTGGTTAATGCTGCGTTTGCCTTTGGTATGAGTGAATTTCTTGGTGTTACTGCGAGTGAGCAGTCTAACCCACGTAAGGCTATCCCTTCGGCAGCCAAGAAGATGCTTTACAGAATTATTTGTATTTATTTGGGTAGTGTGACGATTGTTGGGTTCCTTGTTCCATATGATTCTGACCAGTTGTTGGGGTCGAGTGGTGCTGCTACTAAGGCTTCACCATACGTGCTGGCCATTTCGTTGCATGGTGTGAGAGTTGTACCTCATTTTATCAATGCTGTTATTTTGTTGTCAGTGTTGTCAGTCGGTAATTCTGCGTTTTATTCTAGTTCTCGTCAACTGTTGTCACTTTCGCAATTGGGGTATGCACCATCGTTCTTGAACTATGTGGATCGTAACGGTCGTCCTTTGAAGGCTTATTGTGTTTCAGCACTTGTTGGTGTTATTGCATTTTGTGCCACGTCGCCCAAGGAAGACCAAGTGTTTGTGTGGTTGCTAGCTATTTCAGGTTTGTCTCAATTGTTTACGTGGTTTTCCATTTGTTTATCTCATTTAAGATTTAGACGTGCCATGAGAGTGCAGGGAAGGTCGATGGGAGAAGTTGGGTTCAAGTCTCAAGTGGGGATATACGGTTCGTTGTATTCCTGTGTGATGATGGTGCTGATATTGATTGCGCAGTTCTGGACAGCTCTTGTTCCCGTGGGTGAGGGGAAACCCGATGTGCAGGCGTTTTTCGAGAATTATCTTGCAATGCCCATTTTTATTGTGTTGTACTTTGGGTTCAAGATCTGGAAGAAGGACTGGAGGTTGTTTATTCGTGCTGAGGACATTGATTTGGTGTCGCACAGAGAGATATTCGATGAAGAGTTGTTGAAGCAGGAAGATGAGGAATATAGGCGTAAGTTGAGAGACGGGCCAATGTGGAGGAGGGTTTATGATTTCTGGTGCTGAAGTGGAGAACGATTCGGAGTTGAAAAGGTTACATGAGATGCAGCCGGAGTTTTATATACTTTGTAAAGAATAAAAGAATAAAAGAATCATTGTATTGTATTGTGCAGATCGTGTCATGGTCATTCGGTCATGCTGTTTTTCTCGGAAAAGCCCAAGAGGAAAAGCGAGCCTCGGCAAATTAAATAGGGCTGGCATTCGAAACTCAGCGGCTGCAAAAAACAAAAGATGTATTGCAATTGGCAATACAAACAAAACTGAGCTTAAAAATTCTTAAACATATGATATACAAAATGTAGACAGTAAATATAAATAAATGAAAATATTGTAGGCATAACTGCAAGGTAGAAAGGCGTTCGGTTATGCCACCACGTTCCAGAACTTGTCCCAGAAACCTCTGGGCTCCTGCTCGATCCACACTGCCTCTTCGACGGCCCTTCTGTCGGTGTCTATGTCCACGTCCTCGACCCTCCAAATAAGCCTGCACCTGAACCAGGCCTGGAAGGCGATCCAGATAGCGATAAACATGAAAACCGAGATGTAGGCGGTCAGAAAGTCGATGCCGTTCCAGGGACAGAAGCTGGTGAAGCCTTGGATGATGATGATCAACGTCATGAAGAACACCCCGTAATATGCCAGGCCTGGCATCCACTTGGCCTTGAAGGGCAGGTCGTCTCTGGATATGCCTCGCATCTCCAGCGCCTGCATGAACCTGATATGGGATAGTGATATAAACAGCCAGGTAAAGAACCCTGCGACACCTGTGATGTTCAGCAGCCAGTTGAAGGCCTTCTGCCCACCCGTGCTCGTCTCCATGTATGCCAGGGCGCCAAACAGCGAGGTGACCAGCACGGCCACCCAGGGCACCCCGTGCTGCGTGGTGCGTGAGAGGATGCCCGGTGCCAGCCTGCTTGTGCTCAGACCGTACATGATTCTCGAGCCGACGTATATGTTGGAATTGCCCGCCGAGATGATGGTGGCGACGATGACCGCGTTGAAAATGTGCGGCAAGACATGCGTGCCGCTGTTCTCGATCGCGATAATGAAGGGCGACGCCGACACATATGAGTCTGTGCTCGTCAGTTTCCAGTCATCGTACGGTACCAGGAGGCCTATGAAAAACAGCGACAGAATGTAGAAAAACAGAATCCTAAACACAACCTTCTTGATGGCCCTTGGAACGGTCTTCCTCGGGTTGGCAGCCTCACCGGCAGTAATACCCACCAGCTCGGTCCCTTGAAACGTAAATGCAGCGTTGATTAGCGACGAGACCCACCCTAAAAACCTGGCTTGATTCTTGTCCTTTGCAATAATACCGGGCCCAAAGGCGCCCGGGTGGCGCCAGTAGCGGAAGCCCACGGGCCCCGTGACTCCAGCACCACAGACCATACAGAAACAGTATATCAGAAAGCCCATGATCGCGACCACCTTGACCAGGGCCACCCAGAACTCAAACTCCCCGTAGTACTTCACCGGGAACATATTCATCCCCGTCAGCAGCACCCAGAAGATGCTGATCCAGGCGGCCAGCGGCACCGCAAACGTCCAGAACTGGATCACCTGGCCCACAACAGACAGCTCCAGCGCAAAGGTGATGCACCACGAGAACCAGTACATGTACCCGTTGGCTGCCCCAAACGCCGGCGACACGAACCGCTGCGAGAACACGGTGAACGACGAGGTCACAGGGATGAACGTCGCCATCTCCCCCAGCGACTGCGTCACCGAGTACGCCAGGGTCGCCATGAACAGGTACGCGATCAGGGCCCCCACAGGCCCAGCGTTCATCAACGGCGTCGACACACCGATGAACAGCCCCGTCCCGATCGTGCCCCCCAACGCTATCATCCCCATGTGCCGCTGCTTTAGCTCACGCCTGACCGTCTCCGCCTCCACCTCAACACTTATCTCACGGATCTCCTCTTTCATCTTGCTGTCCTGATTGTGTCCCCCCAACATAACCTGAAAGCAAATTTTTCCTTCTTTTCCACTACCTCACACCCACACACCCATCTCACACCCCACTGTACTGTACTGGAGCGTAAAAAAGAACGAAACGAAAGCGGAACGTATTTCAGAACGGTATTTATTTGGATCTGGTCCTTTTATTTATGAACTACATAGTGTTAGTATACTGGCGAAATTGCAGCGAAAAAATATCAACATACCCACACCCTCACCTGGCGAGGACTCAGCCCACACTTCTCTGCCACGAACGCCCTCTCCTTTTTATTTAGCCAATGTTTCTTTCGGAATATCTGCTCTAACAATATCTTTTTGTCTTTATCAATTATATACTTTGTCTTTACGGGCTGCTTCACGTAATTATTATACAGTTGTTTAAGAAGCAAACTCTTCTTAAACAAACTAAGTGACGAATTGAAAATATCCTATTTGGCCTCCTGGTTAGTAAACATTCCCTCCTATATCTTTTTTCACAAACATGCTTGACTGATTTCATTGAACAATGTGTCTACCCCTGATCCTGGTTCTATCCTCTGTGACATCTTGTTTATGTCTTTTCCCTATGGTTGCAGTTGGCTTACTCACGGAGGCGCTTTGCTAAGTATGGAAGGCCTTTTTTGATATTCCATCCTTATTTATATAACTCCATTGTAAAAGTTTCAGATCGGCAACATTTTCTTTCCGATTTCATTTTTCCACTTTGGGTATTGAAACGCGTAATGATAAAATAAGCCATCCACTAACACCAACGGATACTAAAAGCATCACCCCATTAAAGGCAACTCTTACGATGGAAGACTGTACAATTGAACTCACTGATGCACCCACAACTTACACAGCTTCCTTTGTTCCATTAAAGATAAGATACAATGGTCCTACAACTGAATTTGTAAACAACTTCAAAGACAATAAAACCCCAACCAAAGACGATGAAATAAACAATTACAGCACAGATACAACTAATACAACACACACCACATTTATTAGGGGCCGGTGTTTACACGGTACTCCCGTAAACAAATATTTCGAATCTGCATCAGCACATGTAATAGGAAAAAGTAAACAAACAGATAACGACATTGAAAACCAAACATATACAGTGCAAAGCACTGTAAACAGTATTATAAACTATGAGCGGGAAGGTAATACTCAACGTTTAACGGAAGAACTTGCGCATTTAAAGGAATTTGTACAACTACAGAACCATATCCATTCTTAACTAAATAAACTAAAAGGTAAACAAAAACATTTTAGTTGTTTACTTCAATAAATACAAGCTCTAGCAAAAACCTTATCTATCCCTGTAATAAATATAAAATTCAAGCTTAACAAAACAACTCTTCTCTCTAAATAACTTCAATAAGTCAAACGCCAAAAAGTAAATATTACGTAATTCATATATTTTAAATTCTTTGAAATTACCAAAAACAAGAAGAATAGAAACTTTCAATTCATGTGGGGCCAATATAAACAAACGAATCAAACCAAAACAAACATTATTAAACAATAAATAAAGAACCAATTTGCACCTTATGAACATTGGAAAATCACAATCAGCAAAAGGTCCAATAAACAAAGAAAAAGAAAATCTACTTTCACCAACAAGGTCATTGAACTTATCGCCAATTAATCATTTAATTGATGATTTAGCAAGTGAATTGAAAGAGTACAACACCACTTACCAATCCGGTATGAGTGATTCATTCCAAAACATAACCACACAAGATGAGAAAAAACCAACAACTTTAGATCATCCATTTACAGCATTTAGTAAAAAACGAGAAAACATTACCAGCTCAGTCTACGACGATTCACCACTTATTACGTCTTTTAAAAACAGCAACAAACAAACAGCAACCAATTCAAACCAAGACAACTATGTTCAGCCACAATATAACAAAAACGTCCCAACAAACACTTTGGCTTCAAATTCTCCCATGTCATCAATATATTCACCAGTACAAACTAGAAAAACTACAAGACCAACAAATGCAATAAGATCATCAATTTTAACAAACAAACAACAATTGGAAAATTCAGAATTGCAAAACTTAACTTTAAATGCTGACGATTCAATTGCCAGCGATGCAAATAACACTCTTCCAAACACAGGCCCAAGCAATACTTTTGATTTCGACAATACGTTAACAACAATAACCACTAATAACAGTTCTCCAATGAAACCCACTACTGCTGCTAATAATACGACCGTAGATTCTTCCGATTACGCCTACCTTTTCATAATGGCAGTGCATTCCTTCGATACATCAACTTTGGAAAACGAAAACGACAAAACCATTTGTTTAGATTTCGATAAATACGATGTTGCATTCGTACATAACGTAGATGAATCAGGTTGGGGAGAAGTAACCTTAATTAAAAATGAAAAAAGAGGTTGGATACCGTTTAATTACTTTGAGGACACGATCAAAACTGTTAAAGGCAATAAGACCATCGACATAATAAATTCAAGAATACCTATGAAATTATTACTATCTGCTTCAGCACAATTTTTATTGAACCCACAAAATTTTAGATTACCTGGAACAAATTCATATACATTTAATGTGGATTACATTAATAGAATCAGAGATGGAGTAAAACAATTATTGGAAATGACCAATTGTGTATCTCGTTCGAACGAATTAGTAAAATCAAAGCCTAGAATAAAAAAAGCCAGAAAACGACTACTAGCAGAATGGTACAATCTGATGATAAAGGCGGACTCATATAAGCAAACAACATCTTCAAGAAGAATCGAAAAACTGACGGCAATATTATATCAAGTCCTAAAGATGAGTTTCAACTTCTTTGTAACATGGTCCCATGACATCTTGGAATATGAAAAAGAAATGGCAACAACAAAATCAATTGACCCAATGAAACCAAGTAATACTCATTTCAACAAACCCAATCTAGACATAAAAAATTTGGACACAATTCCTTTCGCGAAATCACGTCTAAATGAAATACACTGTTTACTATTCAATTACATTGCGATCATACTTGGAAGATTAGATTTGATAGAACACAATCCTATAGGCTGTGAAGCACTAGAACTGATAGTCCACCAAATTATAATGTTACTCAGAGAATTACTATACATCAGCAAATCATGTTCTTTTTTCATACAAGAAAAATACCAAAATGGCTATGAAAACACTTTGGATTCTAATTTAGACCCACTTCTATCTTTGGTTTCCGATCTTATCTCCACCATAAAAGACCTCGTAACGAAAACAATTCATGACGATTATAAGAGCGATCTGGGTAAAGAAAAAGTTACATCCGAAATATATCAATACACGCAAGATGGTTCACGTTTGATAAACATCATTTGTCAGATGACAGCTTTAATTTCAAAAACGGTTCAAGGTGTATCAAATTATCTAAAGCTAATTGGTGATTTTGAATTAGATAGTGACAGGAAATATCCAAATTTCAAATTATTGAAAATTACGCCAGCGGATTTCATTAAAAAATGTTCCATCGGCCTCGCAAAAAATATAGATTACAAGAAATTGCAGAGTTCTTACCAAATGGAATCAGTTAGGAAAAAAAATTCAGAAAATAAAAATATTTCATTATCAAGATATTCAACAATAAGGGCTGGAAATAGTAAAAATGAGTTCACTTATCAAGGCACTCAACTTCTTCAAAATACACTCAATGAAAATAAATCTTTTGACAGGTACTCAATTTTTGAGAAATACACAGTAGACAACGATGAAAAATCTGATATTTTGACAACAAATGACACTGATATTTTGCATGACGAACTTGTAAGAAATTCAAGCAACAATATAATTGGTGGCTCATTCAGAGCATTGGTAATTAAGTTAACAGATGAAATTGATAAAGCAGATGACTTTTTAATCTTTTCTTTTCTTCTAAATTTTAGAATATTTGGAACACCAGAAACATTAATAGAAATTCTAATTGAGCGATTTGATACGGAGGGTAAAAGATCAACTACCCAAACTTATAACAAGAGTGGTCCATACAGCTCGAGTGAATCAAGGATTAAAAATCGTAGAAGAATAATCTGTAATATATTCAATATATGGATGGAAACGTTTTGGAACTATACAACCGATTTTACCTTACTTCCAACCATGATTAATTTTTTCAATGAAGGAGTTTGTGAATTTCTTCCTATCGAAGGAAAGTTATTGATTGAAGTTGCAGCAAAATTAATGAATAAAACATCTTTAAAAAGAAATTCAAACATAATACCAAAAGGGTGCTTCGATCAATTAAAAGTTAGAAGTATTCAACCTTCTAGCACGTCATCCATTTTATCTGAGAAGTCAATTGCAAGAAGTAGTATCGCTTCATCCATTTTGACACTAGATGAAAATTTAATTGAGGAATACGAGTTAATTGACCCTTTAAAACAAAAAAGAGATTCCTTTTCATTAGAATTGCCAATATTGAATTTAGGAAACTATTCATTATTATCAAAGGAAGACGTACAAAATATTGAAAGAAGTTTAGATTTCTACAAACAAATTACGAATAAAACAAAGGCTGAAACAAATTCTTTAAGAAATATCAACTTACAAACAAAAGATATAATAGATAATTGGATTAGAATAACAATTGGAACAACTTTAACACCACGATTTGATAAACTACAGATAAAAAATTTGGTTTCATTTAATGCGTTGGAAGCAGCCAAACAACTAACTTTGTTGGAATCGACGCTCTATATGGAAGTACAACCATTTGAATTAATTAATGAGAATTTTTTACAAAAGAAAAAGCTTTTGAATTTATCTCCAAATATTAATGCAACACTGAACTTCACAAATCAATTTACAAATTATGTTTTGGAAAGCATTTTAACACCAAATTTATCAATCCCTAAAAGATGTTCCAGATTAAAGGGCTGGCTTAGAATTGCTCTTTCAACCTTGTACTTTAGAAATTATAATTCTTTGGCATCAATAATGATAGCATTGCAAAGTCATTCATTAAGTAGGCTATACTTCCTATGGGAGGATTTAACTGAAAAAGACATAAAATTATACGATTTCTTATGTCAGATCATCCATCCAAATAATAACTACAGAGTATATCGAGAGAAATTAAGAATATTAAAGAGTGGCAATAACCAAGCACCACTAAGTTTAAGCAAATCACCTCTACCAATCGTACCTTTTTTCAACCTATTCTTACAAGATTTAACTTTTATAAATGAAGGTTTACCAGATTATAGAAATCCAGATTCATTTAGACCTAACAAAATTATTAACATGGACAAATTCTTCAAGATAACCAATACACTTTCCACAGTGCAATTCTTTCAGGTCAAATATGAAACAGAAAATGTTGTGGCTAACAATCAACGCGATTCATTTTTCCATTTAACAGATCAGATGGGTGTTGATACAAGAAACATTAAACCATTACCACTGTTCCAAGAGTTTATCCTATATGAGTTCTGGTACGTTAACACATTCTACACCGCAAACCCTGACAGAAGCTACGAATTGAGTTTGCAATTATTACCCAGAAAATAGAGGCAGAACAAGGACTTTTAGCATAAATAGTAACTTTCTACTTAAATAAGTAGATACTTTAAAAAAATGTAACATTATCGAAAACAAAAACAAAAAAAGCATCCACTTCATGGACAAGACACTCATTTGTTCTTCAAACGATCAGAATTTGCCAAATACAAATGGAAATCAAAAAAAGATAAATGCTTCCAACCAGATTTGAACTGATGATCTCCACATTACTAGTGTGGCGCCTTACCAACTTGGCCATAGAAGCTATTTTTTCGAAAAAAAAAGATTTTTCACATTTTAAAACTCCAGATTCCACGGCTTGAAACGAAACCCCGCGGTTTTTAAAATTCCTTAACAATTACATTTTTTGCCCAGATCCAATTGTCCATGACTTGCCATTTTCCATTGCTTCAGCATCTTCAATATTTGAATCTTTTTCAAAAACTATAAGAAGATAATTGACTGTTACTATATCGAAGAGGTCGCATTAACTCTTTGACATATCAAAAAGATCATGAGATTCTCTCATTTTTTAAAGTACAATGCGGTCCCTGAATGGCAGAGTCATTACATGAATTACAATGAGCTGAAAAATCTAATTTACACTTTGCAAACTGATGAATTGAAAGATACGATACCAGCCACACCTGAGCAATTTGAAGCAAAAAAAGATGATGTCAATGAAACGACATTATCTAAGATCGGAGACCCTGGATCTTCTTCAAAGACTAAGGAGAAAGTGAACTTCGCCACTAAATTGAAACAAACATTCTTCAAGAAGAAGAAGCATGATAACTCAAACAACGATGTAGAGGCAGGTGAAGGGAATGACAATGCAGTTTATGAAATGGGGGACTATTCCAAGACGTCATCAAAACCAGTTGATAGACTAAAAAAGCCAAAAGGTAAGTTTTTTGAATCAGGTTCAGCTTCAATATCAAGTGATGACAGGACGTTATTTAGCTCATATGATGCGTTTGTCGCCAATTTAGAAGATGAAAAGGTCAAAGTAGACGACTTTTATAAGAGAATGGAGGCAAAATTCTATGAAAGATTGGACAATTTAATTAAAGATTTAGAACAGGAAGGTGTCACGCATTTAAATGAAAGGTTTTTTCCATCAGAACAGCTGGAAAGCCATGGTGATCTACCAAGTGATGTGAATAATGTATCAAATATCGAATCCATTGAAAACCGTCTTTCAACAAGAAGCAGCGAATTGCGTAGCCGTTATGACTTGTCGGAGGAAGACTTGGATGAAGATGATGAAGTTGATATATTCGATGAAACGGCAGACAATACTGCGTTATTAAACTATTCCCAATTTAACATTAAGTCTCAAAAAAAATCGTTATTGAAACAATCTATTGTCAATTTGTTCATTGACTTATCTCAATTGAAATCTTTCATTGAATTAAATAAAATGGGATTTTCAAAGATAACAAAGAAAGGGGATAAAGTTCTTCATCTACATACAAGAACTGAACTAATTGAATCTAACTCATTCTATGAAGACACATACATTTTCAAGCAAGAAACATTGGATATACTGAACTCCAAAATTTCTCAATTGATTAAATTCTATGCGATAATAAAAGGCCAACCATCAAATATTGAAGGCTGTAAACAAGAATTAAAATCATTTTTACATGATCATATAGTGTGGGAGAGGAGCAACACTTGGAAGGATATGCTAGGGCTGCTATCACAAAATAAAGACATTCAAACCGATGTAGATGATGCTGAAAAGCAAAAGGAGAAGGAAAAATTAAATATTGAATATTATAGCTGGAATTTACCAAAACCCATAAATTTGAAATATTTCACAGTCACACAACTTTCGGTTCCCAAGTTGTTTTTCACTTGGAAAAGTTTCAAGATTAGCTTTATTATAACAGTTACAGGTGTACTACTTGGTATTAAAACGTTTAATGATCCGGTTGAAGGTAGATGTATGGCCCTAGTCGAATGTGTGGCATTCTTATGGGCAAGTGAGGCTATACCGTTGCATGTTACAGCTCTTTTGGTGCCGCTACTTACTGTACTTTTCAAAGTTCTAAAAAATGATGATGGTTCTGTTATGGGTGCAGCCTCGGCCTCCTCTAAGATTTTGGCTGCTATGTGGTCATCAACTATTATGATTTTACTAGCAGGTTTCACATTAGGTGCTGTGCTATCTGAGTATGATATTGCAAAAGTGTTAGCCTCTTGGTTACTAGCAATGGCTGGGACCAAACCAAGATATGTCTTATTGATGGCAATGGGAGTTGTTTTCTTTTTATCGATGTGGATTTCAAATGTGGCCTCTCCAGTTCTTACATATTCTTTGTTATCTCCTTTATTGGATCCATTAAGTGAGTCTTCGCCATTTGCAAAGGCTTTAGTTATGGGAGTAGCATTATCTGCAGATATTGGTGGTATGGCTTCTCCGATCTCTTCACCCCAAAATATTATATCAATGCAATATTTGAAACCTTATGGAATAGGTTGGGGTCAATTTTTTGCAGTTGCCTTACCATCTGGTGTATTGGCTATGTTGTTTTCATGGGGATTGATGTGCTTAACCTTTAAAGGTTTCAATAAAACAAAACTAGAAAAATTTATACCAATAAGGACGCGATTCACTATAAAACAATATTACATTATATTTGTGACCATTGGTACAATTATCTTATGGTGTGTTGAAGGTCAAATTGAAGGTGCATTTGGGTCATCAGGTCAAATTGCAGTTTTGCCAATGGTTTTATTTTTTGGTACAGGTTTATTAACTACCACACATTTAAACACTTTTCCTTGGTCTATTGTCATTTTAGCCATGGGTGGTATTGCATTGGGTGAAGCTGTTTCGTCCTCAGGACTGTTGGTTACTATAGCCACAGCCCTACAAAAGAAAATTGAAAATGATGGTGTCTTCGCCATTCTTTGTATCTTCGGTATATTAATGCTAGTTGTTGGTACGTTTGTCTCTCATACAGTCTCTGCCATTATTATTATCCCATTGGTGCAGCAAGTGGGTGATTCACTAGACAATCCAAAGGCTGCACCAACCTTGGTTTTTGGATGTGCATTACTGGCATCATGTGGTATGGGGCTGGCCAGTTCCGGTTTCCCTAACGTTACAGCAATTTCAATGGTAGATAAAAAGGGTGATAGATACTTAACTGTGAACACGTTTATCAGTAGAGGTATACCTGCATCAATTTTGGCATTTTTGTGTGTGATTACATTAGGGTATGGTATAATGATTTCTGTATTGAAAGGTGTGCCACCCGGCACTGTTGTTGATACAGGAAGCTAGTTAATACAATAAAGGTGTATACATTACTATTTAATTTAAAGATTCATATTTACACATATATGATTATACATTGAAAATATCCAATGTTCAATGCTTCTCCTTGACTTGCAATGAAAATAAAACATCATTGAATCTTGGAATACTTTCAGCAGCACCTCTCTTTTGTATGGCTAAAGAACTTGCTTTTGTTGAAAACGTCATCGCAGATTCCAGTGGTTGATTTTGATAGAGTTGAGTGACGATTGATCCTAAAAACGTATCACCAGCACCGGTAGTATCAACTACACTTTTTACTTTTGCTGCTGGAACATATCCAACCTTTAGATGGTTCTTTGAACAAAAGAGGGCACCTTTGGAACCCAATGTAATAATGACAATTGCAGATTTACGTTGATTAACAAGGTTTTTTTGGAACTCTTGACAAATCATTTCATAACCTTTAACGAAATCGCCAGCGATACGTTCTTCATAATATTTGATCTGTTCTTCATCATATATAGTTTTCACAATTTGAAGTGCTTCAATTTCATTAACTACTAAAACATCGATAAGCTCCCAATCCTTTTCGTCTAATGGTTGAAATGGTGATGGGTTAAACACAATTTCATGACTTGATCGATTTTCATGCAGCCAATGAACTACTGATGCTGGATTTGGGATTTCTTGTTGAAAAACAACAACTTCCTTCTCTTGACCAGAAATTTCAGGAAAAATTCTATTCAATTGCTCATTTGTAAAAGTTGTTTTACCATTAGCACCTGCCGTAATGATGATCCTATTCTGACCCTCTTTTTCCTCTACAATAATTGTTGCTACACCGGTTTCAACCCCAGGTAATGAGCCGACTTGCGAAACGTCAACATCATTATCCCTTAAGATTTTAATTAATTGTTCTCCAAAAGAATCGTCACCGACATTCCCAACCATCCTTACAGGATAGTTGTAATCATCATCCCTCATTCTAGCAGTAGCAATAGTCTGGTTTAGTCCTTTCCCTCCGGCATGAGTCTCGAACCTATTTGCTCTAAACGTTTCTCCGGGACCTGGAATTCTATCTGTATAAGTGACCAGATCGTAATTTAATGAACCTACCACGGTAATACCCATGTTTCCAATCTACTGTTTAATTTTAATTGTTCTTAAACTCTCGCAATCTCTTTAAAAATTGGTGTTTTATATATTTAAAAGATCTCCTCAATTCAATCTTGAACTTTTCCTGCAAGTTCCTGCCATGCACATTGAAATTCATGCAAAATCAAAAAATGGAAATTCTAAAAATTTTCAAACATTTACAATAGAGCTCATCCATTACAAAAAGCCATACTAAGAAACAGATAGAAAATCATCATTAAGAGAATGACTGACGTTCAAGAAACCATAGAAGTGCACCCTATCACTTTTCCTCCAGAAGTGCTAGCACGTATCTCGCCTGAATTATCATTACAGAGACATCTAGCGTTGGGATTCCGCCCGTCGTTGAGAGCATTTGATGAGTTTAGAGATGTGCAGATAAATGAGGATTCCCTATCACATTTTAATGGAACTGATGAAATGAAGTTGGACACCTCTAATAATATCTTGGGTTCTAATGTTCTGAAAAGTGGAAAGACATTTGTTATAACATCGATTACTGGTGGTATTGTGGAAGACACGAGTTCTTCCATCAATGAAGACGACATTGGCGAGGAGGAATTGAGAGAAATGGTGAACTCTAATGATAAATTATCAGAGTTTGCAACTGTATATCCTGTGGTAGAAGTGGAAAGGGGTAGAGCTGGTGCTTGCACTGACGAGGAAATGACAATTTCCCAAAAATTGCATGATTGTTTATTGCACTCGAGACTTATCTCTAAGAGAGCCTTGAAGGTTAAAGCTGGTGTTCGTCTAACTGATAATGAGGGTAAAACAGAAATTTTATACCCAGATGAGATTGTTGCAAATGAAAAAGAATCAGAAGAAGAATCAGCGTATGCTCAAATTGCACCAAAGAAGAAATGGTCTTATGTTCTATATGCGAAAATTGTCGTGTTTAGTCGTACTGGTCCTGTCTTTGACCTTTGCTGGAACTCCTTAATTTATGCCCTTCAAAGTACTAGACTTCCAAGGGCGTTTATAGACGAGCGTGCTACAGATTTGAGAATGACGGTGAGGACGAAAGGAAGAAGTACAACTATTAGAGAGACTTATGATCTAATGTGTGATCCTGAAAAATCGTTGGACTTGAATATTAACAAATCCAATATAGCATATGCATCTAATTTTGGTATTATTGATCTTGATCCAGAAGCTGCGTTAGAACAATCTGAAAATGAAGATGATGAAGATGAGGACACAAATATGGATGTGGATGAAGTTAAGTCCGTCTTTCTGGCGGATTTGGACACAGAAGCCGAGGAGACAAGTATTCGATCAACAATATCGATAATCAATGATAAAAATGGTAAATTCAAACATATAAGTTTAGTAGGAGGGGGTAGTAAAATAACGCCAGATATGATTAAGAAAGCATTAATTTTATCTAAGGAAAGATCTACAGACCTAGCATCTAAAATAAAATAAGGCATTTACGATTACGGAAAGAGGTAAAATGGATTTATTTTTCTGTTTAATTTCAATTACATAAATTAAAGATCCGTAATATACAATAATTAACACAAATATGTTATACATATAGTTATATCAATTACAATAGTGAAAATAATAAAGCACTGTCATGATTCAGTGAGGAAGAATGAAACTGTCCATAATGACTTCATTCACTTTCTTCTTCTGGCGGTAGCCTTTGGTGAAGGGGAAGGAGTTTGAACGTTCTTTAGGTCAACGTTAACATATTCATTAACCTTAGCGGCAACACCCCCATGGGCTCTCTTGACGACTCTACTTGTCTTAGTACCTTTACGCTTGTAAACATCAATGTAGAATGCAATAAATAAGACCAAGTAAGAGGAGATAATAGCACAGCCAGCAAATGTAGCAGTGGTGGAACCCACACAGTCACCACAATGGGGGATACTTGGGAAATATAGATGAGCAGCCTTTTGGTAAACTGCGAAATAAATGAATGCAATGTCCAAGATGAATTGAATGATTTGGAATCTGGTAACCCATTCCTTCCACCAGACTCTAATTCCTCTAGCGGCCAAAAAGTAATACCAGTACATGACAACATGGACACCCAAGTTTAATGTAATTGGGACCCAAGAGATGGAGGTGGTACCGGTAAGTTGGGTGTAGCATAATAGAGCAGTTGCACCATGATGATAAGTATGCAAAAAAGTCAGTTTTTTGTGTTTTAGGACTAAGAAAATAGTGTCAGTAAATTCAATAAATTTAACAATGTAATTCAAGTAGTAAAGTGTAACCATTGGTTGCGTCCATGCACCAATATCACAAATGGCAAAGTATAACCCATGTTCAGAAATCATTGGAACTAGCTGTTCAACCATCAACACCAATAGAGTCATGGAAAGAGAGGTTAAAAACAAGTTGTGGATTTGGAAGGAACCATTTAATTTGAATGGTTTCGTGTTTCTTAGAGCGAATCTACCACCAAAGATAATAACATAATAAGCAGCAATTGTGTATAGAACTGGTGGTAACGTACTCAATGGGAGTTCACCAACAACAAATTCAAATTGGCTAGGTATAAACTTACCTTGAGTGGCAAGAGTAACGACATGATCGAAAGTTTCCCATAAATTGCAGTTAAAGAAAATATGGTCAACGGTAGGAACGTAATCGTGCAAGACTGGATAACGTTCGAATAAAGGAGCGGCGTATTGGGTTAACACAGAATTCATTATTAACCTTTGGCGAAGCGAACTGGTCTATTTCTCTTTCTCTGGATCAATTGGGGGGAGTTGCAACCGTGAATGACAATGTCAATGGTAGTTAAAGTAAATACGCGAAAAATCTTAGTATATTATTCACATTCAACGAACTTTTTTGGACGTCAAAAACATCGGCAAACAAAGCCTAACACCGAACGCGTTATGTAAGCAGGATTGTGACACAAATAAATTTTATATACAAATTCGTAATATTACAACATCTTTCTATTTAGTATATAAGAGACTACAAGCAGATATGGGTAACGTTTCTAATTGTGGCTGGTTGGTGGGGCGTTGCCACGGTTAGAATTGTCATTGGGGAGAAGTGATGACATGTTTTCAGGGGCAGATGCAACTGCCGCCAAAGCAGCTAAGGGGTCATTGGCAAAATTAATTCCTTGTGGTGCCATTGCTGAAGGAATTGCGGTCTGTAAAGGTTGGTATGGCAGCTCTCCAGTTGGTTGAGTAATTTGTCTCCGCACTTCCATATTCGTCATCGGATGGTGAATGGTGGATTGCTTTACTTCAGGGTTCAAAATTGCTGATAAAGAACTCGTTCTTGGTTCGTGATTAAGTGTAGACAGACCTTGAATTATCACCCTATCTCCATTAGAAGAAGGTAATGCCGGTTCTGTGGGCTTGAATACAGGTAAATGAAACGAATCCGATTGCTTGCTATCGGCATTCAAAATACTTTGGATTGAATTAACATTAGCAGCGGATGTAGAACTCCCCGTACGACCCGATTCTGTAACAGTCGGTAATGGATTAGTGACATTACTACTTGGAACGGGTGTCATATGTGGAACGTTAGTAGCTTGCTGCTGAGAAACATTCAATGGGAAACTTGGCTCGTGCGATTGTAATTGAATAGATGGTAATCTAGGTGGAGGTAAAGCTGTACTTGGTGTAGTGACTACCGAAAAGGAGTCTCTGCCAATCTCCGAGTGGAAAGGGTTGGTTGGAGTTCCAGCACCTTGCGAATACCTATGATCAAGATCTGACTGATTTCCAAAAAAATGTAATGCAGGCCTTTGTTGAGGGGGGATCCCTGAAGAAAGAGTTGGGAGCATCTGTTCAGGCTGTAATAACATTTGTGATTGATGTACCGATCCAGATCTAATTGCATTTCTCCTATTGTCAGCATCTTCTACCAAAAGTTTCCAACCAAAATGTGCAGAATTTCTTTGATAATAATTTCTTACCATCGTAGTTGATTTGCTACCGATTTTTTGAGAAATAAGGGACCACTGTGAGCCAAATTCTTTCAATAGTTCTGGGAATGCATACGCTTCTCTTACACTCCAATAACTGGATTTATGATCAGGGTTTGGTTTCTGCTTCTTCTTTTGCCCATTTTCATCCAAATGGCTATTTATTTCATCCATATTCTCAATACTTTGACTGTTGTCATGTCCTAATGGTTGAATTGGTTCCTGTTCCTTAATTTGTGATTGGTCAACGGTTAGATGAGGTGTCTTATCGTCAACGATCTTCGAATGTGTGTCTGAAACAGTGTCATTAAAGTCGGGAGATGTCGCATCTTTTTCCTCATCTTCAATATCACTTTCATTTATAGTATCGTTAGAAAATTGGCTGGTGGCTGATGGTGCATGAACAAGTTGTGGATCCTGGACTAAAATGTTTCGGGATTCAAGAAGAGATTGTTTGGTTACCACGATTTCTTCCATCTTCTTAGGTGATTCAGTTTCTTCCACATGGTTTTGCACCGGCACTATTTCTTGAGTATCGTCATTTCTATGCGTACTATCGTCTCTAATTTCAGGTGCAGTTGCTACAGCTTCTTTATCTGAATCATGATCAAGCAATAGCGAGTCATTTTCTTCCAATACCCCTTTTTTCTTGCGACGCTTGGCGGCTGTCGTGCTCTTTCTTTTCTTGTTCTTTTCTAGAAGCAAACTCTTGTAATCCACCATTTTCTTGGTTCTGTAGTAATGTAAAACACATTCTTCGGGAGTTCTCAAACCGCCCATATGATGAGATATCTTCCCAAACTTCTTTGGATGCATTAAATAACCGTCAACAAATAATTCGTGTTCATTATCTGTGAAAGTATCAACACCGTCCTTCAATATTCTTGAAGCCCATTTATCTTTTTCCGTAACAAGATTGTTAACATCTTTGAAATTAATAGTAAACTTGTCCAAGGGGTTTATTATTTGAGTTGGGATAATAGCAGCGGCCTGATGATGCTTGTAATCTGGATCAATTTGGAGTAAAACATTTTCCATTTCATCATCATCTACAAAATCAGCTCTATTTCTTCTTCGATTGGCGGTTTGATTTTTCTCCTCTTCCAATTCTTTCTCTTTTTTCTCCTTTAACTCTTGTTCTTCCTTTAACTTTAACTTCATTTCAATTTCTTCACTTCTCAATTCATTACTCATTGCATCCATGGTGGAACAATCGGTTTCCCATCGAGCCTCAAAATCAAAATATTTTTTTTTTAAATCTAAACCTTTCCAGAAATCATATCTCTTGATATGGGATATTCCACGAGAAAGTGTAGTTCTTATTGATTGTTTATAAACCAACATGTTGGTTTCAATAAATGGATATTCTTTAATAGAAAAAATGGGATCGGTTAAACGATATTTTTGCCTCGAAATGACCTCTGATCTTTTTCGGTTCTTCAACTCCCATAATTTCGTCTCGACTTCTGTTAATGGAAAAATGCATGAAGTAATTGGCTTGATTGGTTCACTATATGGTATCGTAACACTTTGAAAGGCCAATGCTGAAATGTTAGTTTTCAATTGCTTAGGATCATGGATGTATTCGTACTCTTCTACTGGTCGTGCAATAACTTCTTTTGATATCTTGTTTTCTCTTGTCCCTTTAACTGTTTCATCATCTCGTTGTTTTAAAGAGGAAAATTTATCCTCATTAGAGTATGATGGCGATAATTGTTGAAAATTAGAAGGAGCAGACCACATACCTGATATTTGCTTCTCCTTTTGTGATTTTTCGTTTGAAGTGTGCATGAGCTTGTTTTGGTGATTTTCCTTAAAAGGTTCCTTTGTTGGTTTAGGTTCCTCCTCCTTCAATGTTTTCACTTTCTTAAAATCGCTTGCAGCTTTATGCTCAGTTTCTCTTGTTGTCCTTGGTACAGAATTAAATAAACTTGATCCCAAAGAATGTGGATTGGAACTTGAATTGAATGAAGCATGATGTTTATGAGTCTCCTTATGAGCTTTGTATGATTGTTGATCTTTGTTAAAGTGTTCATTGGACACCCTTCTGTTTCTATCTTCGTTGTTTCCAATGTGGTTTGTTTCAACTTCCGTAGAAGTCGATTCGATTAAAGAACGTTTATGGTTTTTCAAAATAGTTGGTTGAGAAGTTGATGTAGTTGAAGAAGATATATTATAATTTGACATATCTGGTTTTGTTGATGCTCCATGTGATTTCCATGTATTACTTCTAGAATAATAATTAGGAATATTATTAGGGTTTTGGATGGAATTTTGAGAAATGGTTGAGTTCTCTTTTATATCGTGATGGGTTCGTTGTAATGCTTCGTTATTGTTTAATTCAGAGGACGATGCCATCCTTTGTCTCTTCATTGGATGCTGCTGTGTTAACAGAGGAGAAGATGAAGGTGAGATGCTAACTCCTCGAACAGATGATGATGCAGGAGTTTGGCTGGAAGTAGATTGTATGGTGTACCTGTTCAGGGTGCTACCTGAATATCGTGAGCGGATTGGCTTAACATTATTTATTGTAGTAGAATCAATGGGTTTCGATATTGGTGGTGGTGCATACACTGGTGGTGCCTCCAACGAAGAATTATATCGACTTGTGGAACCTCTATTTGGAGGCACTTGAGGTTTGAATTGGGAAGCCGAAGCAGGTCTTATGGATGAGTTTGGATCATAACGTGATTGTCTTTTAGAGTCTGAACTGTTTCCATTCGATGTTGTTGACAGTGCCGGTTGAGAAGTTGGTTTAATAGACTGGGTAGACGGCAGACTTGCTGGATTCTCAGGATTCGGTTGAGGGAAAAATCCAGGAGTGGAGTTAGAATAGCTTTTCCTAGGATAAGACGTCGTATGCCTTCGATTAGGGTTGTTTGAATAATAGTATCTCTTCTTGTCACTCAGTCCACGAGGAGGACCTGGAGGATACCCCATTTTTGGAACACACTTATTTATTGATAGGAATTGCTTTAATATTCAATAAACGTGCTCAGTTTATTTGTTAATCTTATGGAATTGTTCAGCTTTGATGAATAAGCGGCGACAAATGCAGGATTCTGATTGAACGACAGTGTGAGCGCTATCAAGAAATATTCAATCAAGTCTAGTGATATAGCCCTTGTCCAGTGTGACTAACAATTGTTTTGTCTAAGGGTATCGATACTTTGTTTGTGAATGTTGTTGATGTTGTTTTTCTCATCTTGTTCTTTCCATTTCGCATTTTAAAATAACTGGATATTGAAACTTTTGACGTGGAAAGTGATGTTTTTTACGATAATAAAGAATTGAATATTCTCCCCATTGGGAATGTCGTACTGGTTTTTAGAGAAGACTGGGAAAGCTTTAATTGTACGTGACTCACCTTACCTGTCTTTCTCTTAAAGGTTGTTAAAAAAAATATTTAATAAATTTATATAATTTATTGTTTGTTGTCTGGATTTGAATTATTAGAAAATTAATTATTATTATGAAGAAAAGTAAATAAAATATTCGTAAAAGTAGTTGGTTTTTCATATTTCTAAATTCGAGTATCTTCAACCCAATTGAAGGCATAATACCTCCATGTTTTAATCATCTTGTATTTTATTTATTGCTAATTAATTACCCGTACTTGTAAATCCGTTTATGGAGAATTTTAGTCACTTAACTAAACGAGCGAATGTGACATGAAAAAGGTGAAGATGGATTACTTTCTTGATCACCGCTATTTAACTAAGGCTAACCTCAAAATTTATAAACTGAATACACTATGGAGGGGGGCTTCCAATAATTGATACGTCTCACCTGCCAAAAATAGTTCTCAAAAAAATGGGATGTCTTGCAAATTTGGCATGAGCTCGTTTTAATAATACTCCAAGATTGCTTTTCAATACTATACTAGTTCCAATCAGAACAAATGGTAAATCCGTATTGTTTAAAAATATAATTCAGGTTCTAATTAACACAATATAACTCGAAATAAAGTTTCATAATCTTGAAACTCAATCGGATCTTCATTTTTCGAAATTTTTTTATATCTCTATAAGTTACTGATATTCAATTAATAAATCCTTGAACAGGGACTATAGTGGTAGTATTTTTATTTCTTTCCACTAAATCTTCATCTATCTGAGTCATTGACTGGTCCTGCTTCCTGTTCTTGGATGAAAAAAAGTATAGATCTCTGTATCGATTAAAGCTTGAATAGTATTTTTAGCCTTGTGGGCAAGTAATAATGCTAACAAATCTCTTTTATACTTACATAGTCCAGAAAAATTCAAGATGTTTCATTTCTGTTACCAGTTTTGTGTAGTTATGTATTTAATAAAACTAAAGATAGTATTCAGATCTTGCTTGAACTTACCAGAGGTATAGCCTCCCACCACTATCGCCAGCAACAACCTCCACTTTAATACTTTCCGTTTTATGAAGAATCTTATATCCTTCTAACTGTATTCTAACACATGCTTTTAGACATGTAAGCTCAATGCCATCTGAAATACGAAGATCCTTCAAAAAATTCAATCCCCAGCTGTCATTCTTTAATCTTAATTCATATATCTCAATAAACCCTCCTGAAAATCCGAGCAATAAAATTTCATGCTCTGCCCAATAAATATGTTTCTGGTAAGCCATGTCGTTAGTTCTAAAGTTCAGAAATCCTACTGTTGAAACTTTCTTATGCGGCTCAAATTGTTCACTTAAATATATGTCACCATTTAAATTATAAATTCTTAGCTCATTCTTGAAAGTTACTATGCTGACAGTACCTAATTTTTCAGATATTGCAATTTTGGAAGCAGAAGAGGAGAATCTTCGTATTGGTTGATAATTCATCATATCCCAGAGCATCACTTTTCCTGAAGAATCCAAAGTCAAAAGGCTATTCAGATCTGGGTACAGTTGCATATCCTTGATTTCGCATATATGGCAGTAAAGACTGCCCAGTTGTACCAGTATATTACCGTTTGCCAAATTTTGTAATTTCCATATTTTGATCAGCCCATTTTCGTCCCCAGTTAGAAAGATATACTTTGAGATGGATAAGAAAGAAGTAATTGCGCACGTATGTAAATTCCTCCATGTTAGGTTGTCCAAAGTTAATGAGGATGGTGACTGTAACTTTATTGAAAGATTCAGGGAGTTATTTGGTATGTTCAAAAATGGAAAGCCATCATATTGTGGATTACTCTTGGTATTGCTTTTCTGATATATAAACCTGATACTATTATTCGATGAACCGTTGTATTTGGATGGCACAATCTTGGCTGGTTTAGTGGATAAACGGTCCCAACAATTTGAATCTAATGTATACTTTCCTTCGAACTTTCTTTCTGGATGCGGTTCTTCAAATATTTGTAATGGGGTTTGACCAAAATTATGGATAATACCTGTTACTGCTCTTTGTTCGTTTTCATCATCAATATCCTCCAAGTTAACAGTTCCTGGATAGCTTAATCTATTAAAAACATTTACTGCTTCCACTGCCTTTTCACCCTTTTGTTTACATCCAAAAACGAGATCGATCCATTTGTGAAGGTTTCTTGACACATACGCACTTTCTAATGCTTCTCTATTCTTAGTAATAAAGATTTTTGGGTCATTTTTTGCCCATGGTGGTAATATCACATCATTGACATCTTGACCGTCCTGACCCTTACCAAAGTCAAAATTATTTATATTAGTTAAAAACTCTGGTAGAAAAAAAAACTCAGGAACTAATTCTCTTACATCTGTCGTGTTTTCAGAGGAAGCTGAACACCATGCTCGTTCAATTGAATTAAAAAGACGGTCTGGATGGCTAATATGACCATCTTGTAATAGTAGGAATGATTTCGTAAATGGCTTTAATCGAATAAGGAATGAAGACACAATCATAGCCGAAGAATAATGTGTCCCATAATGAAATGGAGGTGAAAATTTGTCGTTTAATTGTTCAAGGGCCTTATAGCGCTCTATAAACTCATTTCTTCGCTTCTCTGTCTGGGCTCCCATAGGTTTTGACAAATCCCTAAAGGTCTTGGGATCATCTAAATCTAACTCAGTGCTGGTGTAATCGGCAATAACCCATGGGAAAACAGGATATTGGGTAAGATCGTTAAAGGTTCTTCCTGCCAAGGTGTTCAAAATTATAAGGTAGTAGAAGTTAGATAATAGACCCCTTTGCCATAACTTTGTTGCCTCTAATTCCTCTGTCAAATCTGAACTTGAGGAAAGAACATTCTTAACTTTAGACGTCAAACTAAGTTTGGAAATTCCATTTCTAGAACCAATAAGCGAATTATTAGACTTTAGATCACGAAGAGCGTTGAAGAAGATAGGATCAACATTCTTGTTCTTTGGCAATTTATTTAGATAGTGATAGACCTCATCCCTAGGAGCACTTGAATTAAAGCTGAAGAAACAATTCACTTTGTTTTCAAAAAGGATTTCAATGGCGATATCACGTAATAGAAATGGTTTTTTAATTATAAACGTCATTTCAGAAAGTTCCCATCTATAAACGTCCCGGTTCACCACAATATCCTCTTTTACGTTATTTGATCCCCTTATTAATTTGGAGTTAATGTCACGTTTTCCTTCTGGGACATCTGTCAACTTAACTATGGCTTGACGATCTTTCGAGTAGTAGTAATTACCAACAAAATAGAGGTGCAAACGGCCAACAATAAGAATCCCTTCATTAACCTCTAATCCCACGATAAGACAACAATTACAAATATGTTTGATAGAGTCCGCCTTGCTCAATACCTTGAGAATATTACGATTCTTGTCCATTCTAGCCAAAGATTGTAGATCAGCTGTTTCCTCATCCAATAGTAAATCATATGATCCCAAATCACTATTGCTTCTTACAGATCTTGTTGAATTCTTAAGTTCAGTCGGATTCTTAACATCATTAGTGTTCTCGTTGGATAAATCGCTATCATGAATTTCATGGAAAGGAATCAATCTTCTCTTCCTTCTATCAGTATCTTCTGTTATATCCAATGTCCACAAGTACTTGGTTTCATCATTCCTCAGAAATGTTAATGTGTACTTGTTCTGAAATTTCAAGTGTCTTAATTTATTGTCGTTTACAAAGAATTCTTCCTCCTTGTCTGAGGTAAAGTTTGAAAGATATTTGTGGTATATTTGAAGGACTCGCTTTCCAAGAGCAGAATTTTCTTTTTGGAATGATAGGGAAGCATCCATCATTTTTTTATTAACATACACATCTGAATTTTCCTTGATAGTTAGAATATGCTCGAATAATTTGTCTTCATCTAATGGTTTCATATCACCTTTTTTAATATTTTTCATAATAAACTTTCTGAATCTTTCTTGTTGGGGCTTATCAAAGAGTAATCTTTCATTTTTAGATAAGTTACTTTGTATTTCATCATCTGTCATAGTGATTAATTTGGCAAGTATTTCATAAATGTTCTTTTCATTTGCAGAATCTATGAAGTTTGCAATATCTGCTAAATATTTCTCATTATAGAGTAAGACTGTTCTAATGCATGAAATAACCAGAACATTAGGTCCATTCTTTTCCAATTGAACGCCCAAAAAAATGAAAAGAAGTGAAATACTATCTAAATCAAAAATTCTGTTGCTTTGCTTAAACAATACTTCTTGGTTAAGAAGAATATCATTATAAAACATGTTTGATAGATTTGAATTCCATTCGATACTCCTCGAAGAAATAGCATAGAGAAAACTAAAGAATTGTGTTCTGAACACATCAATAAATTCTGTTCTTGAGAGGTTTTTGAAATGTGCGTGTGATTTAGAAAACAATGAATCTAGACACATAATTAGGCATTTACTCCATGAAATGTATGAATTCGCATTCAATTCGAGTACAGATAAATAATTTCCGTAAATGTTGAAAATATATGTAAGATTTGAGAATAAACATCCCTTTTCAGAAAGTAGGGTTGGAAACACGTCAGCAATTGCAATGTATCTTTCAAAAATGGCTGGTAAAATGAATTTTATGAATGCAAGGTCGAAATAGTTATTCTTTTTTTGTGTATAATAGTATGATGGAATAAACCCTGTTTCATTGTAGAAATTTAGAAGTGCTTCAATATATCTTTCAAATTCAGAGGTTCGCAATTCGGATAATGCCTTCGTTACATTATTCGTTATCAGTTCGTTCACTGCTTCTTTTGCTCGCATGTATATTTCGGAATTTTGTGGTTTTCCCATTGTAATGAGTAGATCTATGAGATATAGTAGTACTGTACTGAACCTAGGATCAAAAACCTTGTAATTATCTTGATTATTTTCTAAAACAATCATTTTCTCTACGATATCAGTAATATAATCATTCAGATCCATTTGGAAACTATCTTTTATATCGTTCAGAATTGCCCACTCTAGCATTGATATTGCCAAGTACAAGAGCTCTTTCATCTCTATTATTCTAGAAGAATGTTGCTTTTTTGATTTACTCCTTATACCTAATGATGGATCGTCAGATATTTCATAACCAGTAGAATATCCATATAATATATCAATTATTGGTTCACAATAAATCATATCAACCTTTTTCATTGTACTTAAAAGTAAATCCACTCCATTGTTGGCAATAAAGCTTTCTTTCGCTGATTTATTCAGTAGTAAATATCGCAAAAGAATTTTTATTCCCTTCGTAGGGTCACCTTTACAGGCCACAATTTCTTCTAAAATCATCATTAAAAATTTGACTGATATAGATGCTGTAAATAACGCAATAAGCTTTGCATTCCCTTCATTTAAGGCATCTATGTAGATCTTGTCGATTGCTATGAGTAATGTATCAGCTGTCTCAACATGGTTGCATTTCAGTTCAAAATATGCAAAATGAATATAATATTGCAAGTTTCCCCTATCGATATTCTCTTTTAAGAGAACATGGTAAACATTAACTAGATCAGGTTGTAAATCGGTAAAATCCGAAGGTAAAATTGTAACAAGAGAATGTTGATGGTAACTTAATCTTTGTAAGATATTTATTCTATTCAAAACTTTTAAATTGAATGTTTTGAATTTGGAATTTTCTATTAAACTTACTAATTGGAAGAAAAGGAATCTAATAATTTCTACTCCAGGAAGAAGGTCTTTCCTTTGCGCAGATTGAAAGTACCATAAATTAAAATTAAGGATTAGATTTTCATAAGCCACATCATTTGTTATCAATGATGATGCGACATCAGTAAAGTTCCAACCACAATACTCTAAAAATAAATTTGAAAATTCAATTGAGAGAGGTCTTTTAAATTTTGGGATAACTCTCGTCGTCAAAATGTGAGCCAACATGGGAAAGCCAAATTCAATTTGAAACCACGAACGCAAACGAGTGTCTCTTAAAAGCACTAGTAAATGCGATATACTATCAAATAGAATATCAAAATCCGGACAATTTTCCAAATTTGTTAGGATGAGTCTCATAGCATTTATCGACATCCATATAGAAACCAAATTCGAGCCCTTATAATAGTAAATATTTCCAAACTGAATAACTTCATTATTTTGATCTTCGTTGCTTGATCGTATCCTGAAATTAGTATCTAAAGCCTCCTTTTTTATATTTCTTAAAGAAAAATCGAGCAAAAGGTTATTCGAAGATAACTGAGAAATTTGTTGTAAAAAATAAGGATATGATATCTCGTTGGTGTTTGCGGAGTGGTAAAGTTTTTCCAAAAAAGCCTCCCCATATGAACTTGCTATATTTGGAAACCTCCAAGTTTCATTTATCCCAGTATTTAACTGAGCTCCAGCTTCCAAGATTGTTCTAACAGAATATTCATTAAGAGCAATATTCCAGAACTGAAGCCTATAGAGCTTGAAAGAACATATCATTGATCCAAGTTCAAAAGTTATTGACCTCTTTGTAGATTTGCGTAAAATTGTAACTGAATTTACAAAAACTCCATCGACATAAAGGATCATCTGATCGACATTCATTGTCAATGTAATATTATAATAAACTGAAGGATGAAATTCGTATCCTTCAAAAAGCGCTAATATAAAGTTATCGTTGGAAATGCAAAATTGGCCATCTCTAATTTCTAGATAAAGACCTTTTCCAAATGTTAAAATTCTATTGGACGTAATATCATTGAACTCTATATTTAAATGGAAAGTGAATTTTTCTCTTTCTCTCGAATTAGTTGAGAATATTTTGTAAGAATTTTCAAATTGTAGAAAATTCTGAGAGAGTGGGTCAGATATTTGAGTCGCTAATGAATCTAATGTTTTTCTCAAGTATTCGTTGTTATAATTCAGATAAAGACTTAAAATGTCATCCGGTTTACAATTTGTCGATAGCATTAGCGTGTATAATTCGGTTAATTGATATCTGATTGTATGGTTACAGCACTCTGCTTTGAATAGTCTATTGTAAACGGTGGTCTTTAACAGTTCTATTTTTCCTAATTCCTGCTTGTTAATTAGTGAATAATTCGCAAGATTAATGATTATTTGAATTGCTGCTGAATATGCCTCAGAATCCCAGTTATTAGTAGTAATAATATCCACCCATTTATCTGTATCATTAAAATTGAAGTTCTTATCTTTATTTGATAATTGGAAACAATTATTTAGTTCCAAAGTAATATAATCCGCCATTCCGCAACATTTATATCCTTGTTCTGCCCCATTTTTCATACTTTTATCATTTTTCGTATAATTTGAAATGATTTCTAGTAGCTGTTCCCTTGAAGTATATTCAGAGTGGTTTTCAATTGGATTTAATATTAGGATTTCATCAAGTAATGTTGCTAATGCATCTGCTTCCTTCTTCATCATGAGGAAAATACTTGCTATGCTTACAACTGCAGCTAAACTACCTTAAACCACCAGGGTCAATGAAACGTTCTTGGAACGTTTAAATGCTAATTTTCGTTTAGATTTTCTAATATATGATGTTTGGACCTTAACAAAGGGGCCTTCTTAAATTTCAAGATTTATTCCAGATTCGAAATACCGAACCGACGCGAAAATACGACACATATTAATTTAAGCTATCTCTGACTTTACCATCAACGATGCCGAATAAGTTAGCGACACTGGATGTGGTGGTTGGAATTCAACAAAAGTATGCATAAGCTCTATTTTAAAATACTTGTATTAGGTACATAACTTTCTTTCTCATACGTGAAAAAAGTATACTGTGGAGATAAGAAGTAGTCTACAGAAAACAGGAAGGGTTGAAATGCACATTCTTGAACTGTCTTTTTATGCTTTAACTTTTTCCAATGGTATTAGAAAAGACTATATTATTCCGGCAACTGTTTTCTTTAAAAATATTTTTCAAAAGTTGGGACAGGGATTACTTCTAAGGATGTGCCAGAACTGAATCGAGATGTCTGGTTGTGGAAGTAATGTTAAATAATTTCAATCTTTTAGCGAAATAACCAAACCTCCCTTTATAATAACCTTTCATGTTTGACATATAAGAACCAGTACTATTTCAAAGCCCATTGAGGTCCACATTTATTAGATGACCAGATATGTGCAGAACATACGAGAACTACAATTTTTAAATTCACCCTCTTCCGAATTAAGTAGTAAAAGGAAACCGGTCACGTCATGGCTGGGTCACCAATTTACGAAAGTCATATATTAATGATGATAGAGAATCTGTAAATATAGCAGTTACATAAAAAAAAAGTTCATTCAAATAAACTAAATATACCCTTTTCACTTATGTTAACATCCTTTTAAAGAAGTGCGAACACCTAGAAACAGTGCTTTTGGTTATTGGTTTCCCATTGACACTCCAACACTCGAATATTTCTCGTTAAACCATTAATTTTCTGTGACTGTTTTCAAGATGTATGGGTGTTTACACCCGTTCCCAACACCAAAAATAAAATCAGAAAATATTTTGTGTTTCACCAGTTTTTTTGAAAACTTTACCGCCCGTTCACAGAGAGCACATTCGGGAATCTACCTAAGGTTATGTCTTCATGCTAGTGATAAAAGTTATCAAATTGAAATAGTGTAGTAGTCTTTACTTCAAAATTAAAGAAACTAAAGATAATCAAGATGGCTTCAGGTATGTGAACCTTCCCTAATTAAATCGAGATGATGATTACCACGACAAATCCATAAATGGCTGCCAAAATTAATGAGATGAGAACAAACAGAAAATTGCTATCGAAATGCGAGACGCTAAGATTGAGTATATCTCATGAAATCAGATAGGTTCAAGCAGTTATTAAAGATTAACCAAACTGGAGGATTGAAAGTCGAAATCGAAATTTCAAATTAAGCCGATGACAACAAGTTTACTAACATTAATAAAATCAACAATGTGTTTGATTTACATATCATATAGTCGTTCAAGCTCGTGATGCTTCCCAAGTTTTTGGTGTTGCTAGAATCTTCGCTTCTTTCAACGATACTTTCGTCCACGTTACCGATTTGTCCGGTAAGGAAACCATCTGCAGAGTTACTGGTGGTATGAAGGTTAAGGCTGACAGAGATGAATCCTCTCCATACGCTGCTATGTTGGCTGCCCAAGATGTTGCCGCTAAGTGTAAGGAAGTTGGTATTACCGCTGTCCATGTTAAAATTAGAGCTACTGGTGGTACTAGAACCAAGACTCCAGGTCCAGGTGGTCAAGCTGCTTTGAGAGCTTTGGCTAGATCCGGTTTGAGAATTGGTCGTATCGAAGATGTTACCCCAGTTCCATCTGATTCTACCAGAAAGAAGGGTGGTAGAAGAGGTAGAAGATTATGAGAAGAATATTTGTTGTTCTTGTATCTTACACTTCATATATTATCATTTAAGTAATCATTCTATTATATCGTATTATAATTACTAAATACTCAATAAAGAAATTCATTAATTAATTAACGTGTTCTTGCCGAGCTTCTCCATCCCAAAACCGTATTTGGTATTGTAATTAGGAATGAAGGAAGGCTTTCAATTAAATATTTATGTGACTGTTTCTAGAGGTATGGGTGTAATTAAGAGACGTGTCTGGGTTCAAATTCAAATTTTTACAATTTTCTTTCCAGTTTTTTTTACCGAGGAAAACTTCCTTCTAAAATGCCGCCGCAATTTTTCCCACCAGGCGGTACGTTAGGCAGACCAGATGGACTGTCAATCCATCCATATATTCAATATCCACTATACATCAATTTATATTGGATATTACGACTATTTTCAGTATTGCCCCAAGTAAGTTAAGAAGAAGATAGACAACGATGGCTGTATGTTACTACTGAAAAACTACCTTTAACGAGAAGATTGGGAAACGAACGTGTCAACAACTATGACGGCTAAAGACTTACCTGGTTTTTGTATCAATATTTTATACCCACGATAAAGAATACCATTGATGAGAAAAGATGTGGATTATATTTAGGACTGGAATGTGTGGAGGATCTTTGTTTTACTGTGGTTGCAACTTTCCTGACGGTAACGTCTCATGAAGATATGATAAGAAAGATGTGGAAAACAGTGGAAAAATACTGTACCAGTTCAGATACGTTAAGACATTTCCCAATGATGACTTTCGCCAAAATTCAATTATACTAACATGAAATTTGTAATCACTCTGTGATTTTCCATTTTAATTACAGGCCAAGAAATCCTTCAAAACTAAGCAAAGATTAGCTAAGGCTCAAAAGCAAAACAGACCATTGCCACAATGGATCAGATTGAGAACTGACAACAAGATCCGTTACAATGCTAAGAGAAGAAACTGGAGAAGAACCAAGTTGGGTATCTAAGCGATCAAACGATTCGAATATATTATCCACTCTATATACTACAGTCTTTGCGGCTTCAATAAATAAATTCGTTGCTATTATGTATTAGTGATTAATTTCAATTTAATTTCCAATCTCAACTACGGCAGGATGAGGCACATTACAACTGCACCTTCTTCTATATAATCTTTATTGTACATACGTAATTGAGGGTTGCCTGCAAGAATTTTTTGAAACAACAATGAATAACCTTTCCAACAAAGAATGAAGCAAGCACACATGCCATAGCCAACTGTCACTCAATACTGCGGTTGCAGTACATAGACTATCGTGTCCTCTTTACTGCTCAGTCTGACGGTTATGGCAGGTAATCTCGAGTACAAATTTACTATTGTTCCTTCTCCGCGTTTTCTCTGCTCCGCCTTTGCAATTTTTTTTCAAAGTTTAACTAACGTTAACTGGAAACCATAACGATTATATTGACGTTATTCACTTGTGGCATCATTCTTTCCTTGCACATCCTTTTCACTACGCCTTGCACATTTTCTGTTCCCGTTCGAATCTATAATACACTATTGACTCCTTCTCCAACCTACTTAACACTCTCACTATCAGTTTGAACCAGGAAAGAGAAGATCAAGTTTATCTAACCACCCAAACATGACACTCCCATTCCTTCACTCCATACGTAGAAGGAAAAACCCAATATTTGTTTTATGTGCCCTCCTGATCATATACCTCCTGTTGCACGTCTCGAATTACGATGCTAAGGACTTCCAATACCAATTCCTTTCCGGTCTCACGACTGCGGAGAGGAAAGTCCCACAAGTGGAAGCATTTTACTTAGATCTATTCAATTCTATAAATCAGTATAGACCATTGAATCCACCGGGCAATTGGGAGGACCTACGTGATAAGGATAAATGTAAATGGTCCGGTGACATCTCTGTAAATGACGACGGAAGAGACGCTAATGAAAGATTGAGTATGGAGAATTTAGACGAATGTTTCAAGTTGTCCAGTATACAATTGAATAATTTGAAAAGAGCTCATTCAGGATACGTCAAAAATATTCGCGATAAGTTTGACGATAAAAATGAAAGATTAACTAATAGCTTGTTCCCTAATAATGTTGGGATTGTCACCATTGGAGGGGGGAGATATACAGTCTTGTTGATGACCATGATTGCCAAATTAAGAGATACGGGAACAAGTTTACCAATTGAAGTCATTATCCCACCTGAAGATGAAGGTGACGATGATTTTTGTAATGTTATCTTACCCAAATGGAATGGTAAATGTGTCTTTTTCAAAGATGTATTACCTGATGAATTAAACAAGAAATTGATGCTTCAAAGTTACCAAATTAAACCCTTGGCTGTTCTATTGTCAAGTTTTAAAAAAATTTTATTTTTAGATGCTGATAATTATGCTATGAAGGATTTGGATCATATTTTCGAAAGTGAACCATTCATAGAAAATGGGTTGATCGTATGGCCTGATTATTGGAGACGTGTGACACCACCTGCTTATTATAAGATTGCCGATATAAATATTTCCAAAAAGAAGAGAATACGTAACATTAATGATGATATCACACCACCATCTTATTATGATAATAAATTAAAGGATCGTGATCATCTACTCAAGGAGGTCCCCATGCATGATCTTGAAGGTACTATTCCAGATCCAACTTCTGAATCAGGTCAAATGGTCATTGACAAAGTGAAACATTTCCATACATTACTATTATCATTATATTATAATCTATATGGACCAAGTTGGTATTATCAAATTTTCTCCCAAGGCACATCCGGTCAAGGTGATAAAGAGACTTTTATTGCTGCCGCCCATGCCTTAAATAAACCATATTACCAAGTTACAACTAGTTTGGGATTAAAGGGATTCTTTTATGAAAATGAATTCAGAGGTATTGGTCTATTACAGCGTGATTTCCAACAAGATTACGCACAACACCAACTGGTGAAACAAACTATCCAAGACCATCTAGAAGAATATAGCGAATTTAAGGAAGATTATAAAGTTGCGGACGAGTTTAATAAGAAATTAATGATTCCACCAAATGGTCAGCCTCTTGACGTCATGTTTGTCCATGCTAGTTTCTATAAATATGAACCATGGGATTTATACAATGAGCGTCGTTATGTAAATTCAGATGGTACACATTTCCGTGGGTTTTCCGATCTAAAGGAGTTCAACTATTTTGATATGGAGTTATTCAATTTTAAAATTTTGAGAGATACACTTTGTTCACCTAATAAAAAGGTTGAATTTAAATTCTATAATGATAAAGTGTTCAGCCCTGAATGGGACAACATGTGTACTTATCTGAAGGATCATGTAAATTTCCTTCAAGAAACTCATTCAGAAGCAGTAGCAAAAGAAGAGGCAAGCAACTAATATTTGCCAACTGCATATTAATATCATCCTTTTAATTTTTTTCTACAAACAATACATTTAAGGATTTTGTGACCTTTGTTGTTTTATTTTCAGCATGTTGCATGAACCATGGACAATGCGTTCTGCTCATCAATGCACATTTTTTTGTTTTAACATTACATTTCTTATATCCTCTATTAATAGCAACATTTACATGTATATTAACTCTTTACTTTATTAATCTGACGCTTCAAACGGTCCTCATACTTCTTTCAGCAGTATATAGACATATAGTATTGCTATTGTTTCAAATTGGTGACGGCGATACCGTTTCGGAAAATGACGCGTCACGGTAAATTCATTCATTATTATATCAACAACAAACTGGTCTTCTTTCATTACCATCTACATACTGACAGAATAAAACAATAACAAGTCTAACGCACATTCCGATGTTTTTACGTACACAAACTCGTCTATTCCATGCCACTGCAAAAAAGATGGACTTCTCCAAGATGTCCATCGTAGGTCGTATCGGCTCTGAATTCACTGAATACACCTCTCAAAACGACAAGAGATACCTTAAATACAGTATTGCCTCTCAACCAAGAAGAGACGGTCCAACCAATTGGTATAACGTTACCGTCTTTAATGAGCAACAAATGAACTTCTTGACTCAATATGTCAGAAAGGGGTATGTATATAATATTGAATGCACCAATTAGGTCCCATTATTGCAAATTTACTAACTTTAAATTATTATTTATAACAGAGCTCTAGTCTACGTTGAAGCTGATGCAGCCAATTACACCTTTGAAAGGGAAGACAAGTCCAAGGGTACTAGTTTGAGTTTGGTGCAAAGAGATTTCAACTTGTTGAGAAATGGTAAGCCAGAAGAGCCCGCTACTACTGAGGAATCGGAGTAAATATAAAGAGACAATCAAGGATACCCTAATGAAGGAATTTGTATGAGTAATAACTAAAAGGTGCTTCCAAAAGTAAGAAAAAAAAAGTTCTATCGTTGGATCCAAATTCTATTTAATAATATACAATATATACTATGAAATATAAATGGATTTTAAGCTCCGCTGTCAAACATTTTGTTAGTATAGAGCCTATGTTTTAGGTTAACAAGAGGTTATACGTAATGTGTATTATGAGTCAAAGGGCCATGTGATTGCCATTCTGTCAATGCGCCGCCAAGCCGAATCTTGTTGAAACTAATGATATATATATATGTTTCGATGACCTTTGGGACTTTTAACACCAGAACGGAAAGAAAGGACTTCTAGGCCAAGGATGGTAATGATTAAAACTCCAGAAGTAGTTGCCACTAAGCAAGACGTGGTTTCTACACAGGAACCCGAGGAAAAGAAGCAAATAAATAAGAGGTTCCTACTATTCAAGATTGATGTCTTTGTTTTATCATTTGTATGCTTACAATATTGGATTAATTACGTGGATCGTGTTGGGTTTAACAATGCATATGTCTCTGGGATGAAGGAGGATTTGAATATGAAAAAGGACGATTTAAATGTCACTTTAACATGCTTCACGGTCGGGTACGTTGTTGGTATGCTGCCCAATAATCTAATATTGTTGGTTGTCCCACCAAGGTTATGGCTCAGTTTCTGTACATTTTCATGGGGTTTACTGACTCTGGGAATGTTCAAAATAACGTCATTCGAGCAGGCTTGCGCTATTAGATTTTTCCAAGCTTTATTCGAAAGTTGTACTTTCTCTGGTACCCATTTAATATTAGGATCCTGGTATAAAGAAGATGAATTGCCACTTAGAAGTGCAATATTTACAAGTAGTGGTCTAATCGGTTCAATATTTAGTGGGTTCATGCAAGTTGCCATTCATACTCGTTTAGATGGTGTTGGAAACTTGGAAGGCTGGAGATGGTTATTCATAATTGATTTTTGTATCACCATCCCAATTTCCATCTACGGTCTAATCTTCTTCCCAGGTGTCCCAGATCATACGAGCAGTTCAAGCAAATTTTCCATGACTAGGTATATATTTACTGAACAAGAACTACAATACGCTAGAAGAAGACTTCCTGCAAGAGATGAGAGTACGAAATTAGATTGGTCAGTGATTCCAAGAGTCTTGAAAAGGTGGCATTGGTGGTTCTTTTCTCTTGTTTGGGTTCTTGGTGGTGAAAATTTAAGTTTTGCCTCAAATTCTACATTTGCTTTATGGCTACAAAACCAGAATTATTCTTTATCGAATAGAAATAATTTCCCATCTGGTATTTACGCAGTTGGTATTGTATCTACCCTCCTATCAGCATTTTACATGTCCTGTATCCCCAAATCGAGGCATTGGCACGTGGCAGTGTTTATCTCTGTAATTCTATGTGTCGTTGCCATTATGATTCGGGCTAATCCTTTGAATAGCGCTGTCATGTTTACAGCACAATACCTTGGTGGTGTAGCATATGCTGGTCAGTCCGTATTCTTTGCCTGGGCTAACAGTGTTTGTCATGACGATCTTCAAGAACGTGCTGTGGTCCTAGCATCTATGAATATGTTTTCAGGTGCAGTGAATGCATGGTGGTCAATCCTATTTTACGCCGCTTCAATGGTTCCTCGATTCGAGAGAGGCTGTTATGCATTGATCGCCACATCGGTTTCTACCATTATTGTTTCAATCTACATTAGATACTTACAAAATATTGAGCTTGATAATAAGAAGGTTACAGCATATATTGACGCTAATGATATGATGGTAAGTGAAGGTGAAGATGAAGACGAAGAAGAATACGAGGAGGACAATATGACGCTACATGAGCGTGATATTGAAAGATCATATCCGTAAATATTAACTATATCTCTATTTGCAAAACATAAATACTAAATATTCCATTTCTCGTTTCCATAAACAAAACTTACAGTCGTATGTTTTTGGCCTTAGCTTAAACAATAATTTACGCGTCGCGTAAATGAGCTGACGCGTAAGAATTTTTTTCTAAGTTGACTCCCCCAAAGGATAGTTGCATGGAACGCAATTAGCGTCAGTTTGAACAATGGATACTTCACTTACCTCAAAAGGGTCTCCTAAACCGTTTTAGTGAATTTTACTTCTCTTAGCAGACACCATCTTCAACCAAGAGGAAACTATTCAATATTTGGCTAAGTTCACTTATCATACATCAATTTCAATTCCTTCCAACTTCAATTAAACCATTGCAAGGGAGTGTAACTAAAAATGTCAGCTATTCAAGTGTTAAGAAGGAGAGAGGAATCCTTACATATCTCAATTAAACGATTACACATGCAATGTAAAAGGTCAAAAACCCCTCAAAGTTCTCTACTAGACCCTATGATGAAATTGAATGCTGAGCTGACTTTAATCTCAAGGGCTCTCGAGTTCATAATGGCAAGACATATGCTAATGTACAATAATTTAAACTCTACGACAGATGCAGAAGCAGCAGTAACTCGACTTTTTGAAAATTTAGACCTTCTGAATGCATACAAAAGTGTTTTATCAGCTGCGATGAATTTAATATTAGACCCTGAGCTTCCCATATTCCGTTCCACATCAGAAGCAGACTTTCTAACTCAATTTTTTGGAATTTACACATATCTGGCAGAGACCAATGAATGCTACATCCTTCAATCGACGAATTTACAAACACTTTTGCATTCGTTCGAGTGCCAATTCAAGTCCAATTATAATCTTTCCAATTGTAACATTATTAAATTTGATCAAGTGCAAGATTTGCTATCATACTCTCATGCTGTAATATCACCACCATTAATTGATTTTTCACTCGTAGTTAATCGTTCCTATTTCAAGCTAGATTTACCAAAATTCCAATATAAGGATCTCCTGATAGAAATTCTAGAATTCTCAACTGGTGAAATAGCCCTATTAAAGATAAATTCAGGTGAGCTACCCTATTCTCTCACTGTAACAGAGCATTTGTTGGAGAACTTAGGTGATGGTAACTGGAAGTTATTGAATCTTGGAAGAACTTTACTCTTCTCAACAATTAGAGAATCAGATTTGGGTATTATTGGGTTCATTGACTCTGGTATTGAATTAAGGACACTAACTGGTAATAATGTTAACTTAAAATTAGTGTGTGTTGACATGATTCAATGGGAAACTTATTGGAAACTTTGTTTTCATAGACTCTTCGATCCAAACTATATACCGCCTTTGGCCTCCCAAGGAACGAGGTCAGTTTTAACCAAATCTAGAGGATATAACAGTTTTAAAGAAAAGCTTGATAAGCTAAATACAATTAGACCAAGTGAGACTACCGGTATTGCACTCGAACTAAAATCTCAATCATCTACTGAATCGATTACTTCTGTACCAAGCAACTCCAATAGAGGATTTTCACTTCATAAATCAAGACCATTACAAAGTCCACTCTCTTCGTTGACTACAATTGCACATGAGAATAGTGGGGAACCATCTTTGATGTCGAACTCTAACATTAGTATTCCTGAAAGTCTGAACCATAAGATGTCTATTACTTCGTTGAAAACAATGGAATCGTTAGATTACAATGAATTATTAGTGTTAGACAAATCTCTAGAGGTTGAAATATCACCCGAGTTAACTCAAAGATCTCCAGGCATCGAAGAATTCAATTTTGTCTCTCAAGATTTTGCCATGGGGGAGGTCGCTACAACTCTAAGCAGAAATATTGTTGAAGGCGATTTAGAAAGTATACTGTCGGAGGACAGTAATTGTAATCAAGACCATGATCATAGTGATGGGGAGGACGATGATACTGAAAGCAGTTTTAATCCAACAGCAGATACTTACAAGCCTTCCCTTTATCGTCGAAAATCCACCTCGCTACTGAGTTTATTTAGTTCCAAGAATAAAAAGAATCTAACACTTGATACATCTAATTCAAACACAAGCTCGCTTACCACTTTCACTGATACACCGACTCTGAGCACTCCGTCATCAGCAAGATCATTGCGTTTCTATAAGGCTGAAAAGGAATTCTTATCAACGTCTTCCATTATTTCAGTAGATGACTTTGTGCCATTATTTGAATGTGACAGTGCTAAGGTTTCATCATGGAACGGTAAACTTTGGGAAATTTTAAGAAAGGAGAATCTCTATCTGACTATTTTAAGATCAAGAAAGAGTAACAAAGCCATACTTATAATTCACCAAGATGCCAGTCGAAATGAATGTCAATTAGTTGCAAAGATTACGACAGGTTGGAGATGTGATAAGTCGACAGCTCGGGATATTCAAATCAAGATTCCCGAGGCAGATATTCTTTCGAGTGTTTTTACAGAAAGGCAACCTTTGTTGACCATCCGTTACACACAAACAGATCGCTTGCTGAATATTTTAGATCATTGTAGAAATGGTAACTTACCGGCTATAATATCTAATTCAAGTACAATTAGAACTCTTTCATCAACAGAATCTTCTGTTTTAAGTGAACAAACTTCTGGGACACCCACTCACCAGACCGATCTAAAGCAATTGAAATCAGAAAAGGACTCTCAAGTTAATTCGCTTTTACTCTTGACGAATGTGAAGATAAAGCATCACGTTCGTGTGGACAAAATATGGGAGGTAAACGAAGTAGGATATGCGAATATATACTCTCAAGAATATAAAGGTGCAAGAGTTGCTGCTAAATTCGAAATATTGTCGAAAGTAGGCGTAAACAAAACATCTAGTGAATTAATAGGCCGTTTGGGTGGTATAAAGAGACTGGGGAGAACCGGTCTTTATTTCATTGACACGAAGGGGGAGCACCAATTACTGGAATTCACAAACATGGCTTTGGCTGACCATGTCTACAAGCTGGTATTGCCTGAGCAATTTTAGTTTTATAGTAAACACATATATTCATTCTCATTAATGACATACGTAATTGTTCAAGCAACTATATTTCTGAATATTGTGACTTCAACATCCGTACATATCCCAGTATACACCTAATCATTTTTATTCAGAACAAATTTTTATTCGAAATTTATTTTTCGCCCCGACAAGATAATCTCGGATTTCGCTTACTATTGAGTCCGTTACTGCTTCCCAGAGGCTAGGCAGGAAGTGGTAAGCTGAGCAACCCAAACTCTCTCTGCCTAGACATCCTCTCTCCACTGGGCATTGTGCTTGGGACGTCTCTTTCTAGTCTCTCCCTGGGGAACAGACGACATCCTTGCAAAGAGCCTAGCAAAGGAGGTTACCCGTCGATGGATAGCGATTCTATTCAGTTCCCAGTTGGAAAATTCCAGTAAAATATACCTGAATTATAGCTTAAAAACATTGATTATTAAAGGTGCCTTGAACTCATTGAAGATCTACAAGAACTATCAAATAGAAAAATGGCTAGATACGGTGCTACCTCCACAAACCCAGCTAAGTCTGCTTCTGCTCGTGGTTCCTACTTGCGTGTTTCTTTCAAGAACACCAGAGAAACTGCTCAAGCTGTCAGCGGTTGGGAATTGACCAAGGCCCAAAAATATTTGGATCAAGTTTTGGACCACCAAAGAGCTATTCCATTCAGAAGATTTAACTCTTCTATTGGTAGAACTGCTCAAGGTAAGGAATTCGGTGTCACCAAGGCTAGATGGCCAGCCAAGTCTGTTAAGTTCGTCCAAGGCTTACTACAAAATGCTGCTGCCAACGCTGAAGTATGTTTTTTTTTTTAATTTTATTAGAAACCCAAATGAGATCATGATACATGTTATTTCAAGGAAACAGACCAACAACATTTCAATAAAAGAGAGGAGGAAAGAAAGTTTTGATATAATCCAATGTATGAGACACCAAATAAAATCCTCCCTTCATGATAGTAATTCTCTAAATCCAATCGTTACATACAAGCACAAAATTTGAAGAACGTAAATTATCAGTTACGATACCCGTTATTGTTTATGATGTAATAAAAGTTTTTATATGATGAAAAGCAATGTTTTCCTTAACATGATCTACTTATTATTCAATTAAGCTCACTTTTACTAACTTTAAAATTCACAATTATGAATTTTTTTTTATTATAGGCTAAGGGTTTAGATGCTACCAAGTTGTACATTTCTCACATCCAAGTTAACCAAGCTCCAAAGCAAAGAAGAAGAACTTTCAGAGCTCACGGTAGAATTAACAAGTACGAATCTTCCCCATCTCACATTGAATTGGTCGTTACTGAAAGAGAAGAAGCCGTTGAAAAGGCTACTGAAAAGAAGGTCGTCAGATTGTCTTCCAGACAAAGAGGTAGAATCGCTGCTCAAAAGCGTATCTCCGCTTAAAAAATGAATTTATAATATTATATTACAAATATACGTTTATTTACATAATTTCATTTAAATCTCCTTTTACTGTATTAAATTCAACCGTTTACCTTTTTTCTTATGAGGAGTAACTATCATCACACGAGAAGTATATTGGGACAAGTGTATTTATACGTGCTATTATTTATATAATGATTAAATAACTATTATTGAAATCCAGCAGGAAGATCATTTAGTAATTGTTGATTAACTGCGGCGGCAGCAGCAGCAGCATGTGTATCAGAACCATGTGATGTAGCTGAAGTTGTCGTTTGAACAATCCCCACTTCAGGTGTCATATAACCGCTTATATTAATGACGTACATTGACATTAGGAAAACTAATCCATGTAAGGCAAGACAATAAAATAAGAACGCAGCTCTTGTTGCCTTATTTTGTAAGATGACTCTTGCAAACGTCAAAAATAACTTTTCGAGGACAGATAATTTATTCCTCTTATAATAATCTAGTTCTTGCTGTTTAAAGTTTGCTAGTGGATGTAATGACTCCTCATATATGTTTGAATATTGAGCTTCCGTGTCGTGGCTATCTTGAATTGTCACAGATGCTTTACCAGAATCTGGTTTATAACTTGATAAAAACCTGACACGTTCGTATAATTTGCTGTTGTCTGCTTTTAGCTTACTCATGTCTGCTTTCATTTTTGTTCTTTCCAAAACCCCTTGTCTTAGTTGTTTCTCAAGATCCATATTTCTTGTACGGAATCTATCCCTTTGTTTGGTAATAATAGGAAGAATGGATGCGCTATTTGAGGTAGTCAATTCAGCATCTTCTGGTATACCAACGATTGAACTTGTTGGTGATAACCTCCCAACATGTTCTCCTCGGTTATTCATTTGGCGGGTTACTCCTGATATCATACTTGCATTATCGTTGAATTTCTGGTCAATGTCATCAAACCTTTCTAAGTCAAGCTCTAATTTAGAGTTTAAACTCTCCAAATTCTCGATTTTCTTATTAAGTTCAGTTAAATGCTCTTTTAGTGACTTATTTTCTTCGATGCTTTTGATATTTTCAACTCTTAATTCAGCCAAACTTGATTGTAACTTCTTATTGGCTGATAATAATGAAGATTCTAGTTTACTACTTTCCGTTCCATGAACAATGACAAGTTCTTCCTCACTATCATTATCATCTGCTCCAAATTCTATCTTCTTTAAGGTCGATAATTCCTCCTTTATTTGATTATAATCCGAGTAATTGTTTAACTTTCTTCTCACTGTTTCTAATTCTGATTTAACAGAAGTGGATTCATTTTTCAATTGTGATATCTCTTCCTGAAGTTCAGTCTTGATGTTAGAAAGATTGTTTCTTTCTCTTTCAAAGGATGCGCTTAATAATGCATTTTCACTCTCTAATTCGTTAATCTTTAAGTCCTTAGTGTACAATACGGATTCTTTTTCTTCAGTGCTAGTGGCCTTGGAAAGTTCACCATTTAATGTTTCATTACGTTCTTCTAATTGTAAAATTCTAGATTGTGCCGATTCTAATTCTTGTACCAACAAGGAAAACTCAGCTGCAGATTTAGTAGAGTTTGTCGATGAAGCCGCGTCTTGAGAAGGTTTATTTGTATCTGCGTTTGGTTTCGTATTTTCAGTTGGCTCTTCTATATCTACTTGTTTAGATATTTTGTCTTCCAGTAACTTATTGTTAGTCTGTAGGGTTACTAACTTCTTGTTTAATTCATTCTCTCTTTCTTTCCAGTTTCTTTGCTTTTCTTCCCACTTTGACGATAACTCTTGCTCTTTAGCGGTAAGTCTTTTTGATAAAGTAACTGCTGAATTTTGTTCTAAATCCAATAATCTGGACTTTAAGTTTTCATAATCAGCATACTTTGCCAGTTTATCTTCTAAGACCGTTATTTTTTCTTTCAGTTCTTTATTATCCTCCACTTTACTCAATTTCTCAATAGAGTTCTGCAACAGCGGTTTAGGATCTGGAGCTTCTGACATTCTTGAATATATTTCAATAACGATTTGTTCAGAGAATTTGGATCTTTGAGTCAAGTCATCAACTTCGTGTTGATAATGCTTGATGATCTTATTTATTTGATTTAACTTTTCATCACCTTGTAATTTCTTAAATTTCTTTGTCTCAGTAGCTAGGAACTTTCTAGATTCTAAGGATTTGGTTTCTTTATTCTTCACCTCAATAATATTACTGTCTAGTTCCTTCTGCAAGTTTGAAAGATCAGCTTTCACCCATAACTCAAGGGCATGATTATAAACTGAGGTATCCATCTCTACTTCAGCGTATCTACTCCTTGACTTCTTTGAATATGGCTTATCCCCTCTTACCCAAGGCAGATTAACCCTTAAACGTTGTTGACTTGCACTACAGATGCTTTTCAGTTAAGATTACGTTAGCGCTTCCAACTAAAAAGGTCCTCGCTTAATACGGAAAGTTGGACAGTCGAGCTTAAGTCGCTTAACCTATTTTTAAGAGATATTCTCAATATATTTTGAGGAGTTGACTGGCCATTGAATGATTTTATATTTCATCTTAAAATAATGAGCTGATGGTGTCTTAAAGGAAAAGTTTTTTATTATCTCAATGCTAGCTGGTTGTCTTTAACTTGGAAAAGCTAGGGAACTTAAAGAAGCCACACAGAGAAAAACTGAAGAAAGCAGCCTCAAGTACCTAGGAAAGAGTCTCCTTTGGTTTAGCCCAAAAATCTGAAATTGGCAGCCTCCTTAAAAAAAGCATTAAGGTAATATTAATTAAATACTAAAATAAATATCTGAGTAAAATCAAGTAAATATAATATGGTACTGTGGCTCTAAAGTGTCTATATGAATGTAGTTAAATTATAAATGGGAATAATACAATGAGATATTCAATCAGACTCCTCTTTTTTCATTACTTTAAAATGAAATTCCAATTCTGTTTCTTGAGAGTCTACTTTTGATAACTCATCTAGAGTGCTCGAACCCTTTTGTTCTGAACTTCCATTTTCTAGAGTTGACATTGGAGAGTAAGTTTCAAATGTTGTAGTATTTTTCTTATCTGATGGTCCAATAGAGATCTTTGAAAACCCATCTAACGAAATTTGTTCGTCCTCATCATCGTATGAATTTGAAAGGAAGGGAACATACCTGCTGTCTGCAATTTCAACATTGTCATTGGAAGGAAAGTTATTCTCTAAATCAAGGAAACTATCTATATCATTTCTTTTGCGTCTAGATCTATTTCTCCTTTCATTTGGCAATCGATAATCAACGATAAAATGTTGCTGCGAGCTTGGTGATGTTGCGTCAGTATCACTAAACATCGTTGTCTTATCACCATATTCGTCAGAAGATCCCAAGTTTTGAAATTCTGTACCAGCTGACATCTTGCCTAATAATTGTCCCACACGATTTTCTCTATTTCTTTGAATAAATATATGGATTGAATCAATAATAAAACCTAGTCCTATCCTTCTTAAGAAGCGACCATACATACTTAAGGCGTCTGTACCCAATCCAAATATTAAAAATACCAAATATGACATTAGTATGTATAGCCAAATATTGTAAACTGGTTTACCTGGGTCAAACTTTATTATCACATTCCATAAAGCCTTAGAATGCGTACTTTTAAAATTGTAACTACCACCAACCTGCTCTAAATCTTGGATAAATGAATAAAGAGAAAAGGGGAACATTACTAAAACAATGATGAAACAAAATATCAATAACCTAGCAAATCTTGTTAAATTTAAGCCGGAATTTGTACAATGCAAGATATCTCTTACATCTTTCCTCTTTTTGAAGAAGACGAGCAGAACCAGCAGAGCGTAGACTGCACCAATAAAAGACCATATTAACATCCACATAGTATATAGTACTGTGGTCACCCATGTAGGTGATAATAAATTTTGACAACCGTTATACCTAGCAATCCCATATCTAAACACTTGTATTAAGTAAGATAATGCCATGACGAGAATGGGAGTCCCTAAACTTATGGCTAAATCTTTTGTAATTCTTACCCATGAATTAAACTCTGGTAAGACGCTATCAGCTTTCAAAATGGCATGTAGATTGTAAACAATGTTCGTGACGGCACATGACAGTCCGACATTGGCGCCCACTTGAAGTTTAATAATAATGTCACACCATCCCTTACCATCCCATCTTGTTACAAAATCTTCACCACTCCATATTGCTGCATTTACTATACCCGTGATATTCATTATTAATAGCCAGGTTATTAAAATTATTGCAGGTATATTTTTTGTACTTGAATGCCAAGCTAGGGGCGGAATTAATAAAAGTACCGCAAGGAAACTAAGTCCTATTATCGTAGATTGATAGGACATTGTTTGAGCTTTCCTTTGTGGGTTTTTGGTTTTATTTTAGTGTTTGAATCTGTCCTTAGGAAAGTTGGATTCTGTTTGGATTGATTATATTGCTAGTCCCTTTATAATGCTGTAATTATATTAGCGACAAGGGGGAAAGCATTATGAAACTTGTTGAAACAGAATATAATACAACTCATCTCCGAGGTTTCACATAATTGGGAAAGTAGATAATAGTTGCATTGTTTCTTTTAGGAAAAATTTTTCTTAATAGTTTCCTAATTAGTGTCTCAATGAGATTCCAAACGGCAATGACGCTTCTATGTAAGCGCTAAGTAGGAAAAAAAACAATACAAGATATCTATAGTAAACAGAAAAAAAAGAAGAAAAAAAGATCTAACTTTATAACAGTCTCAATTGAATATGTTAAAAATGGTATCTAGGCATATTGCATAAATAATGTCCAGTATATATGTATTTATCTTTTTGTGGAAATGAAGGGAGAAACAAGATATTGCATTGAGTAGCTTACATTATAACCATTTGAACGAAAGCAGTCAAAATGGTGATGGAATAATACCAGAATCCATTTAGCTTACCCACTAAGGCGAACCCACTTGATTTGGAAGTCGTTGTTGGAGCAGTAGCAGGAATCGTCATCAATGTAGTGGCGTAACTTTCATTAGAGCTAAATTTAGATAAAAAGCGAATTAATGGAAGATACAGTCAAACTGTCATCAAAAGTAGTAGAGTTAGAAACAAAAGTGACAGTGTTACCATTTGAGTCAAAAATGACACCACCTCTCATAGTACTGGAAGTATCTCTTGGAATATAACCGTATGATTGAATACCAGTTCCTAAATCTTCAATACCTTGGAAAGTATGGAAAGTAGAATATAGATGGTTTCTTTCGGTACCATTCATGACTTCAAAAATATCAAATTCCCCACAACCACTAGCCCAACAAGAACAGTTAGCATTATTTGGATATTGGGAAGTTCTTGGGATATGGTCGTTTAATAACCAAATGGCAGGCATATCGTAATATTCAAAAGATGAGCTATTTTTTTGGGTTTCCACTGGCATTTCGAATTCAAATAAGAACATCTTAGTGGTACCTCCAAACCCATAATAGGCTGGAATATCATCACGATACACACCGCAACCCTTACCCGTACCTGATTTTGGACATGAAACATTAGAGAAAATACTATATTCTTGATCGGAAGAGATTAAGTTATCACTTTCTAGAAGAGTAGCTGCACTAGCACTTCCAGTACCATTGGTACTAGCGTAAGAAAGTGCATTCCCTAGGCATGGTGAGTTCTTACCTGCTTTAGTCAAAAATGTGACATTTGATGAAGTTTGAGAAGAAGCATCATAGTAAGCTCCACGAGTCCAATCTGAAGATGATGAATCGTTAATAACAAATTGTGGAGAAGTATAAAATGCAAACTTGCTTAAAGTAAGAGGACCACGGAAATGGACTGATAAGTAGTCTGCCAAGGGGGCGTTTGTCCCTGAGAACCACTGTCTGTCTTCCACTTCACACTTACATGTACTATTATCGTAAATGTTGGACATCTTCTTCACCGATTGGAAAGTCCCTGCGAACCCAACGTTGGCGAACGATATCTTATCGTAGGCGTTGACGGCCATGGCAGATTGAGCCATGAGTGCGGTTACGGATAACACGGCAATGGAATTAGTTAGCATTTTTGTGTTTGTTCGTTTTATTAGTTGTAAGTTTCTTGATATGAAGATCTTAAAAGATTGACGAAAACACTAACAACTTCTTGGAGGTTTCTTTTTAAGGAAAAGTAGATAGGAGTAGCATGAGAGAAGCCAAGCCCTTTTTGAGCAAGTGAGAGCACATTAGTAGCAACGATCGTTGACTGACTACGCCTCGAGGGAAACTAATTTTTCGAAAATTCTCGGGCTTTTCTTTTTCTGGGCTGCAGACTCGCCTTAGAATTACGTCACCCGAGGAAACAATAAGACGTGCTTACGTTATCATAGGAGTCAATTAAATAATATATATATATATATAGTAGTTTACAGAGATTGACGGAACAGCCCGTCGATGAATATATTATGGTAATGAGAGCCTATTCGTCCTTGCATATCTCTTCTGTGTACTGTAGAATAGAGGAATATATGCATAACACTTGCCTATCCCTTTCAGCGATACTGAGTTCGTTATCCTCATACAGTGACATAGCCTTCTTTATTGATAATTCCACAAGAGTTATACAATCCTCCATTTCTGCGGAAAGTGCACCTATTTTACCACCGCTAAAGACTTTCTTAGTTTTCTGTTTCAAGCAATAGGGGTGTTTATTTCTTGCCATTCCTCCCTTATATATATCTTTCTTCATGAAAACTTCCTTAATTTCTCTTGTTCGTAGTGAGATGATCAAGCTTCTAGCAATCTCGTTATCCACTTGTAAATCTTTCTTCATAGAATTTAGGACTTTATTTTCGGAATCAACTGCAATGGGAATGGCTTGTAATCTAAACCAGGGATTAAAATGTGGCAAATATGTGGTATAACGTGACATTAATTCCATTGATTTTGCAGGGTACATTGATTCATCAACATCAACATCTAACACAGCTGCATGATAAGAATCAGCGGGGTCAATTTTGTGCTCCTCTTTTCTCCCAGAAAGACATATGTTATTAAAAGCATTATCCACTATCTCCTTTTGACTGATTCTTTGACAGTCTCTTTGTATTTCCACGTCTTTCAAGGGGAACCCATGTGAATTAATTTTTCTATTTGAAATGTTTGTCATAGTATTATTGTTTCCAAAACCAACATAATTATTATTAGTAGTACTACTATTCATGGTATTTAAATCCGTACGTAAGGAATCTGAAGAAGTTCCAAACCATGGGTATTCATCATATTCACTTATAGATGGAGATGGTTGCGGTGTCAAAGTAGTTCCCCTCAAAGTAGGTGCCTGTACAGGAGATGGAGGTATAACATTATACTGATGTAAAGATGTATTACTTGTCACTCTTTGTAATGTAGGCACTCTTTCATTAGAATCATTTGTTTTCGCGGAGGGGCTCTGTGGCATAAATTGTGATAATGATGGTCGCTTATTAAACCATGAGCCATACGAGCCAGGATGGCTAGACAAGGAGGATGATAAATAATGTAATGAACTCTCACTACTTTTCAAAGAAGAGGGTTGAATCACTTCACCTAATGAGGAATCATTCGACGATAATGAAACAGAGCTGTATGTATTACGCTGTGTTGGGATGGTCCATCCCCTTCTAGGGGCTGTTATAGGTTTTGCTTTATGAGTTACCGTTGGAATTAAATTAGAGTCAATTTTATCATCATCATCAGTATCTGTGATCTCCATGATATTAACAAGTCTTTGAGATGGGTTATTAGTTATTAGGGTATGGTTTGTTGGTTGAACATTTGGAAATTCTTTATCTGTTCGTGTCTCAGAAGACGTTAATGTTGGAGTGGAGACCCTCGATGGAGTTCTTGTAGTCATTGATGACAAATGCATTTCCAAATCTTTCAGTTCATCATTATTAGTATTATCATGTGAGCTTATTATACCTCTATACTTGGGTTCTAATAAACCACCAATAATAAAAAGAAGTTTATTTGCCACAACCATATTTCCAGATAATACAACAATCCTTGTTGTTCTAGAATCCGCAATAGAATCTTTATAACAACAAACGATTTTGGATAACAGGATTGGTAAGAAGCCTAATTTTGGGCCGTCCTTAATTTCAATCCAGCTAAATACATCTTTAAACCATGATTCAACAAATTCGTTAAAAGTTCTAGGATAAAGAAATAAACGTGGAATTTCTGTCACCGATCTTAAACATGGCATAACTTTTGTATTTAGTAACTGGATAATGAAATCTATTTCCTTAGCAAATTCCAAATTTGAATCTAAATTTGTTGGTAATAAGCCATCATTAATACTTTCATCTTCGTTTTCAGTATCTCCAGTGTTCCTTTTCAAAATCATGGATAGAACCACATTCTGAATCTCATTCAACGAATAAGAAATTTGAGACCACATTTCAGAGATTACTGGCAATAAAAATTTTGAAACGCAAAGAGTAATTGCCAATCTATTTGAAATAGAATTTAGATAGAAAATTCTTGTTATCAGGAGGAAGTTTGAATTTGGAATAGTTCTCACCTTGTCATTTTGAATTGATGAATCTGATGATCTAATAGGAGATCCGAAAATATATTGTTTCAATTCATTTTGCCGTATTTGTTCAATACTTGAATTCTTGGAATGCGTATAATCTAATGATATCTTATAATTGTTAACGCATGCCATTTGACATGTTTCTTCGGCAATTAAAAGTCTAAAATCGTAGGTGCTAGAATCGATGGCGCAAGTGGTTGCATTATTGGATGTATTGGCGGTAAATCCAGTTCCATCATGTTTATTGGTAGAGATACCTTTCCTGGAAGTTATCGAAGAAGGAGTTTGAAGATGTGAGAAAGATGGCGTGATTACTGGGTTATTATATATATAAGGAATACTCTTAGATCCAAACAATTTAAATTTCAATTCATCTAATATGTGATCTATAATTGGTGGGGAAATGGTTGGTATTATTTCATGACGTTGATCTGTAGATGAGACCGACCCCAAATAGACACCGGCAGCAATATTCGTAGTACTTGTGGTTGCCTTTCCATAGCCAGAAACATTGGCCAACACAGATGACGCATTGGATTTTCTGGATGAATTCTCCTGTGCATAGGGTTTCTTTTCAACAGACATGGTACCCTTTCGGAGTAAAGTCCCTAACATTGTTGGTTAAGTATGAGTAGACTGTGAACTTCGTCCACTATAAGAATCAATTAATATTTTGAGCAAGAAGCTCCGAACTTTGCAGTTCAGTGATTATAATCCAGAGGTAATCAATAAATTCAAAATTAAAGAAATACCAATAGCAGAATAAACACTTAATTGTAAGAACAATATCACTTTTATTTTCTATTCGTTCAATGAATTATTTTTGTGCTATTTTACCTTACTTATTTGTTCCACAGGCACCACTAAAGCATATGTGTACTGTACAGTTCAGGTCCAAGGTAATTCACAGTCGTCGATAACTTTGATCTTGTCTTCCAGCAGCAACAAAGCAACTCCAGTACAACAGTGTGTCAGATCTTTTCCAAGTAAGCTGCGGTGTTCTGTTCTGTGCCGGAGGATCAGCTAGTCATCGATGTCCACTTGTCTTGTTCTTATATTTTACGTTGACGATGCGCGAATTTTGTTTCGGTGGTTAACGTTGTGGTAACGAATCCATGGTTATAGGGAAAGGGAGCAAGGAGACAGGGGGTATTGCTACTGTATGTACTGTGTGTACCTCTCGTTTACGCTGGAAGGTCCTCATCGCATAGAACAATTGAGAGAAGACAGGTTCTTGATCTCGATAGACCAGTCAGTGTTACTCTCATGACCTTGTAGATACCTCATTGCTTGACCCGTACGTAGTGCGCGATGGCATCCATGCCAAGAAGAATAGAATACATTAGTTCGTCTTAAACAACAGTTCCACTCATCTTGACACCCTTTTGCAATTGCAAAGAAAGCAAAGAGCATAGGTTGACAACTTGCATACACTAGAGACATCTTATTCGTTTGAATCATTGACTATAGCAGCATCTTTTCTCCGTGGATCCAAATTTAGAATCCGAATCCAGTAGGAACATCATTATGACAGTCATGGCTACGGTTCCTAGATGGCTATTCTACTCCCTGATATCATCGTTGTTATGTATCCTGGGCAGTCTTTGTGTTCCATTGTTATCCGTTCTGTTCAAGACGAAGCAACATAGCAACTCCAAGTTGGTTAACTATGGACTATCCCTTAGTGCAGGATCGATGATTACCACTTCATTATTCAAGATGCTACCAGAAATGGATAATGATAATAAGTATACCGTTTTCTTTGGATTTTTAGGTGGTATTTGCACAAGTTTATTTTTAAACTACGTCGTTCATGCATTCGCTAGTGAATCTTTGATCCATTGTTCTCATGAACATACAGATGAGATCGCTTCCAGTTCGGACGAATTGGATCATAATCATCAACATACTCATACCGTCATCGACAATGATGCCACTTACAACGGCCAATATGTTCCAGGCACCAACAATACCAATGCTACGGAAAATCAACCGTTACTTAGCCATAAAGATCTGGAAGATCAAACCTCTCATCACCATCATCAGACTTCACTTATCGACCTAATCTCAAATAGAAACACAGATGTCATTGGAGATTGCTGTGATAAGCATCTATGCACTCCGCTGTTAAAATCGGAAACAATTCCTTGTGTCCCAACGGCTCTTCACTCTTCACTTAGTATCAAATCGACTAATTCGATTCTTAACGACAATAATATAATTCCAACAACGTCAAACCTCACAGCAAATTCAAATACGGGTGTTCGTTGCTTGGAAAACAATATTGGTTACGATTTAGAAAATCTATCGTTGTATCGTTCCAAATTTATGATGGATTCAGGAATAAAGTCGCTTAATCACCGCTCCAATTCCGATACAATCACTGATGAAGACGCAAACTCTGTCCATTTCTTTGAACCTTCACCATATAGATTAACAACAGACACTTCTCATGGAAATACTCACAGAGAAAGTGTAGCATCCAATTTCCATCATCATCACCTGGAGACCCCCTTCTCCAAATTGCTTTCCATTGGTATGCAAACATGTCTGGTGTTAACTTTACATAAATTCCCAGAGGGGTTCATCATTTATTATACAAATAAATCGAAATATCCCTCCTCATTGGGACTTTCCATCTTCTTGAGTTTAACGATTCATAACTTTGTGGAAGGTTTTGCCATGACTTTACCGTTTTATACTGCTTTTAAGAGTAAATGGATTGCCATTTTAATTACAACGATATTAGGTGGTGGATCTCAGCCCTTGGGTGCATTGATTGGTTATTTAATTTTCAAAAATCATACTTCTCCTACTGGTGAAGAGCCACATTTAGATCTACTATTGAGTATTACCGCAGGTTTCTTATTAGTCATTGGATTACAAATGTTTCAGACTGGTGTTGGGTTTAGTGACGGACATCATCACCATGAAGGTGAGGACGAAGAAGTTATCCAACAGAACCATAGTTCCGGAACTACTTGTTTGAAATGGTGCTGCACTGGTGCTATGTTGATCCTGGCTAGTAGTTTATTTACTTGAAGAAAAAGAAATTATCAAATTCCATAATATAACAATTTATATATTAACGTTATATGTCTATATAGTATTCTCATGCAAGCTTGAAATTCATTTATTTACTCGTTTCATTATTGTCCTTTGATGTTTCTTCAGCACGACCTTCAGTGTTCTCTGATGGACCATCCCATACTTCAGCATCATCTGATAATACATTGGTGGCTGATGGTTCAAATGGATTTTCAGCTTCAATATCATACATAACAACAGAAGTATCATCAGCTACAGGCTCCTCTTGTTCAACTTTAGTGTATTTTTTCATTGGTATCTTATCATGTGCTCCTATTGGCACCATCTTATCTTCATCAATCAAAGGTAGCTTGAAATTATATTTCCCCCACTTTAAGTACATTATTGTGATGGCAATTAAAAATATAACGTAGACAATCAATGCATAATTCATAGTACCCCAAGTTACCGGGATCTTGGGTGGGAAACAAACAGAAATCATTGACAATATCAACCAGACAATAGATATTATATTCACAGCCCAACCCAATTTATACCTGATCTTAACTGGGGCACTCCGTATAATCCTCCTCCTTCTAAATAACACTAGTACCAACGGGATACATGTGGCGGAACATAGGCATAAGACTGCAGCCCCAATAAAAGCATTAAATGCAGCTGTGGAAAATAACGCCAATATTCCTAGGAAATACGAAATTGCCATACTTAATAAGATGGAATTTTTTGGAACTTTAGATTGTGATTCTGGTTTAACAAATGTCCAAAGCTCATGATGCGGTATAGCATGGTCTCTGCTAAAACTGTAAACTGCTCTTGAACTTGTAGTAATGGATCCAATTCCAGAAAAGAATAGATTACCAAGTATGGATAAAACCAGGAATAGTGATACAATCTTGGAATGTGTTGACTGAGTAAAAATATTTACAATTGGCAACATTTGATTGTTGGAAAACAATTTATCTGAATCTGGAAGAATAATCATTATGGGGATTAAAAATATAATACCTGAAAATGTTGATAATAATACAGCATTGGACATACCACGTGGAATGTCCTTTTCAGGAACTTTTACTTCGTCTGCCAAAGCCGGTAACATACTAAATCCTTGCAAGGTAAAATTTGATTGTTGGAATCCAATAATGAAAGAAACAAAAAAATTAGAGTATCCTGACAAACTATTATCGAAGTTAAACAATGCAAATTTTAACGAACGATACTTGCCCTGATGAAATATTAATAAAAGGATATCAATAACACAAATTGCATAAATAATCCAAACGACGCATACTTTATTGATTGTTTCAATAAATCTGGCAAACTTCAAATTAATTAATCCGACCAGGGTCACCACCAAATAAAATATAATAACAGTAAATCCAATCATATATTTCTCAGCAATCAAGTCAGATTTGGCCATCAATATCAATGATATCGTCAGTTGCGCACCAGCAAATGTGATGCTAGTACTCATTGTCCAATTACCCAGTAACATTAACCATCCAGTATACCAAGAGCATATCAATTTTGCATCTTTAGGGGCCAACATCGCACTACTAACATGTAATTCCATGGGAAATTTGGAGACTACTTCACCTAAAGATAAAGAACAGAACCAAATACAGATTCCTGAAATTATGAACCCCCAAAGAATCGTAGCAGGTCCACCATTAATCAATCCGATAGCCATACTAGTGGACATCCCTAAAACGGGACTCATTAAACCAAACCCTAACCCAACAACGGAGCTCCTCGAAAGTAGTGACTTATCCAACTCTTGGTTATATTTAAAATGTTCTACACTTTCAACTTCATCAGTGTCTGATTCTTCATGAATTATAGTATGGATATTATCAAAAAACTCATCAGGGTGGAATGTAGGCATATTCTCCCTTATGGAATGCGACAGGAGTCTATAGTCTGGCATCTTCCATGTAATAACTTTGTATATGTAATTAATATGGGTAATATAGCCTTACTGTATAGAATGGATCTGTTTTATCTGGCCTTTTGTAGACTACAGTGGCTTATCCAAATCCTTCTAGTCAAAACTAGCATATATTTACGTTTTTACCGCCCGAATACAAATTTCACTGAGAAGAAAAAAACCTACACTTTTGGCATAAAATGACCCTTTGGATGATAGAGAATTTATAAAGACAAACAGAACAAGTCGTTGCTGATGGATGAAGACTTATTTGATGAATTTGGGAACTTGGTAGGTCAGGATCCTTTTGATTCCGATGCAGAAGACGAAATCTCATTAGATGAGCATCAAGAAACAAATTTAGCTCTTAGAGATGGAAATGTTGATGGGAGTGAGAATGAAGACACAACTGAATTTCCTACAAAATTAACAAGAAGCACACTACAGGAAACGTATGGAAACGACGTAGAAATCTTAGTTGAAACCGAGAATACTCAATCGCTCTCTGAGCCTATAGTCAAACCAGAAGTGTCTCGTTCCGATGGACGTGAACATACTATATTCACTAAATTGCGTAAAAATATTCCTAAGACAAATTTCGATCGTGAATATTTAAATGGAATGCTCCAAATACCCGAAAGAATAAGAAATGTCTGCGTTATTGGACCTTTACATTCGGGGAAAACCTCCTTGACAGATTTATTGGTGGTGGAATCGCATAAGTGCTTACCACACATGACTAAAAACATCGAATTAGGGTGGAAACAATTGAGATACACAGATAATTTAAAGCAAGAACAAGAGCGTGGTGTTTCCATAAAATTAAATGGTATTACTTTCCTTTCTACTGATTTAGATTCGAAGACTGTCGCATTGAATCTACTAGATTCTCCCGGTCACGTCAATTTCCTTGACGAGACAGCGGTGTGTATTACCGCAACAGATTGTGCTGTTATATGTGTTGATGTGGTTGAAGGCGTCACATCTGTCACAGAGCAACTAATTAAACAATGTCGAAAAAATAAGCTGCAAATGGTTTTTGTCCTTAACAAAATAGATAGATTGATATTAGAATTGAAATTACCACCAAAGGATGCATACCTCAAATTAAACCATATCGTCAAAGAGATAAACGATTTTGCAAAAGAATCCTATTCACCTGAATTAGGCAATATTATCTTTGCATCTACTAAATTAGGTTTTACCTTTACCATTGAGGAGTTTGTTAAATACTATTATTCAAAAAATCTACCGAGCGATCATGTAGCTGAGTTTATTGCAAGATTATGGGGGAATATACATTTCCATAAAGGTAAATTTTCAACTTGTGTTGGAACAGAAACTCCCACGTTTGTGGAATTCATTTTGAACCCACTTTACAAACTATTCACACATACTTTATCAGGTGAATTGAGTCAATTAAAAGCTTTGCTTTTGAAAGATTTTCAATTCGAATTAGAAGAGAAATATTTCAAATATGATCCTCAACCTTTGCTTAAATATGTCCTCAGCAATGTGTTTAAAACACAAAATGGACTGGTGCAGTCCATTATGAGAGATGGGCAATCACCTCAACATTGTTTTCATAAATTAGATCATTTACTTACGAAAGAAAAGGATATGGATATGAAATCCACACAATTCTTTGGGCACGCTCTGAAGAACATCGATTACGACGGGTCAGAATGGACATTAATTCGTTCCTATCATGGCGACTTAAAGCTAGGAATGTCAATCAAAGTGATAGATTCTGAACTGAGTGAAATCGCTGGTGGAGAAGAGAACGACCTTGAGGAATCAGAATATGCATCAAGTGTCATCACAGAGATCGCCCTTTTAGGAGGGAGATACTTATATCCCGTGCAAGAAGCCCATAAAGGTCAACTAGTACTTGTAAAGGGAATTTCTGAAGCTTTTACAAAATCAGCTACCTTATATGGTGCAGATGACAAATTTTTAAACTTATTCAAGCCATTGGATTACATAAACTCTCCAATCTTTAAGGTTGTCATTCAACCTTTAGTTCCAAGAGAGCTTCCAAAACTACTAGACGGGCTAAATAAGATAAATAAATACTACCCAGGTGTAACAATCAAAGTAGAAGAGTCTGGTGAGCATGTTGTACTTGGTCTTGGTGAATTATATCTTGATTGCCTATTATACGATTTGAGAGAAGTTTACAGCCAAATGGAAATTAAGATATCTAATCCTCTGACGATATTTAAAGAAAGCTGCGCTAATGAATCATTTGCAGCCATACCGGTACTTTCATGGAATGACAAAGTGTCTATTAGCATGGGAGCAATGCCTCTTGACCATAAATTGGTTACAGCTTTATCGAAAGGTAAGATTAGCGATGATGAATTTAATAATCCAAGAAAACTATCAAAGAGGTTAAGATCAGAATATGGATGGGATTCACTAGCGGCAAGAAACGTATGGACGTTCCAAAAGTCGAATGTCTTAGTAGATGATACTTTGTCGGCTGAAACAAGTAAAGCGGTAGTGGATAAATATAAGAAACAGATTAAGCAAGGGTTTTATTGGGCAATCCGAGAAGGACCATTAACAGAGGAGAATATTAGCGGAGTACAGTTCAAATTATTGAATTTAACTATTGACTCAACTGTGGAGGGGGATATAGGTAGTCAATTAATCCCATTAGTACGGAAGGCGTGTTATGTTGCATTGATGACTGCAGCTCCTATCCTGTTGGAGCCAATCTATGAAGTCGATATTGTGATAGACGCTGTCTTATTACCAATAGTTGATGAGCTCTTCCAAAAAAGACGGGGTGCTAAAATTTTTAGAACAGAAAAGATTGTTGGTTCTCCATTAGTAGAAGTCAGAGGTCAGATTCCTGTGATCGAATCACTTGGGTTTGAGATAGATCTCAGATTAACAACAAATGGACGAGGAATGTGTCAATTACAATTCTGGAATAAGATTTGGAGAAAAGTTCCTGGTGATGTTTTGAATGAAGAGGCACCAATACCCAAATTGAAACCAGCACCAATTTCTAGTCTAAGTCGTGATTTTGTTATGAAAACCAGACGTCGGAAGGGTATCTCCAACGAAGGATTCATGTCAAATGATGGGCCATCTTTAGAGAAATACATAGAACCTTCTCTATTCAAGCAATTGAAGGACAATAACTTAGTATAGCATATAATTTTTAAGCCTTGATGTGATATAAATTAAATTCATTAGTTAAACTGTATTTTATCATTTCATCTATCGTTCATTTCGGAGATTCGACATAAGTAAAATAGGGAAGTTGTTAGAACCACCGCTTACAAGCTTTTCCTCAAAATAAAATGAAGTAAGATCAAAAAATGAACTTAATATAACAAAATAACCCTAGTGACAGTTACGTGTTTTTAATGCCTATTTATGAGTGTCTTATAGCTTATTCCTTCTTAATTTCGCCCTTTTTCCTATATGCCTCGGTGGAGTTTCGAACAGGAATTAAACGAAGCAAACGACATACGCTTAAACAACCGATAAAAGCAAACAAGACACTTAGTTTGACGTAAATATATTCGAGTATAACAGAGAACACCTCCTCCATTTCAGCTCAGTTTCAAGCCACTCACCTAACTTAAATCAATTGAATCAAATAACAAACAAACATGTCCAAAGAAGATAATAGAAATAAATTTTTGAAAGAGTTCCCTGATTTAGTCGTTGAATTGAAACAAGTTCTTGCTCAATATGGTATGCCACAAGAAGCCATTACATGGTATGAAAATTCGCTGAATTACAATACTCCAGGGGGGAAATTGAATCGTGGCCTTTCTGTTGTGGATACTTATGCTATTTTGAAAGGCTACAAGAGTGTATCTGAATTGAGTCAAGAAGAATATAAAAAGGTTGCTTTGTTAGGATGGTGCATCGAATTACTGCAAGCATATTTCTTGGTTGCCGACGATATGATGGATAAATCAATTACCAGAAGAGGTCAACCTTGTTGGTATAAAGTCGAGAATGTGGGTGACGTTGCCATCAATGATGCCTTTATGCTGGAAGCAGCTATCTATATTCTCTTAAAGAAGCATTTTAGAAATGAGAGTTATTATGTCGACTTATTGGAATTATTTCATGATGTCACTTTCCAAACGGAATTAGGTCAATTATTAGATTTGATAACTGCTCCTGAAGATAAAGTGGATCTTTCGAAGTTTAGCATGAAGAAGCACTCTTTTATTGTTACTTTTAAAACCGCATATTATTCTTTTTACTTACCAGTCGCATTAGCCATGCACATGGCTGGTATTAACGATGAAAGAGATTTGAAGCAGGCTCAGGATGTATTGATTCCATTAGGTGAATACTTCCAGATCCAAGACGATTTCTTAGATTGCTTTGGTACTCCAGAACAAATTGGTAAGATTGGGACAGATATTCAAGATAACAAATGTTCTTGGGTTATCAATAAAGCTTTAGAATTGGCTACGAGTGAACAGAGGAAAGTTTTGGACGATAATTACGGTCAGAAAAATAAAACCGCTGAGGAAAAATGTAGGAAGATCTTCTATGATTTGCAATTGCAAAAATATTACGAGGATTATGAGGAGGGGATTGCCCAACAATTAAAGGAGAAAATCTCACGAATTGATGAATCTCGTGGATTTAAAGGCGATGTATTGACTGCTTTCTTGAATAAGGTCTACAAGAGAACTAAATAACCTCCGCACTGTTTCAGTAGATAAAAGTAAGGATCGCATAAAACTTTATATAATCTAAGCTAAAAGATTCAGCTACATATTTTATCTCATTGTTAATCCATCTTTATAGTGTTTTCCGCCGTGTGCGATGAAGCGGAGTACAAATGGAAATAGCGATGAACCCCATTCAGCTTCCCTAGTTGAAGAAAAGTGTAACCACATTAACTGAAGGTTATCTAATCTTTACTAGACATTATTCCTGTGCACAGCAGGGAAGAACACAGATACCAAGTTTTATTAACAGTTATCGTTCCACGTTTGTATTTTTCTTCTGTGTTTTAAGAGTCCATCCCTAGAGTTCAGATTAAAGCAAAAGTCAACACATTAGGCGAGACTTCTCTTCTCACAGAAACGAAATATGGGAATTAGAGACAATACACATTCTCCAAAAGATGTAGAGGACATTAGACAAGATACCATTGAACCAAGTTCAAATAGACCAATTCGCAGGGAGGACAGCAATGTTTCAGAGTTCTATGATAATTCTGATGGATATGATGTAGATAAGGATGGTAGTAATGACACGTTATACTTTAAGCCAAGAAGGATCTACCAACTAGACCAGGCCTTATTATCGAGGGGTACCTTGATGAGATCAAGTGCAGAAGATACAAGTACAAATGAGAATAACCGTGAGCAATCTAATCCGAATCCTGAAAGAGTCCTAGAAGACTCAACAGTCAACGAATATGTTCCAAATCTAAATTACAACCAACTACTATCAGATTTTGAGATGGGACAAACAACTAAGAAGAGTCAGCGGCATAATTTAAGGAGGCATGGACAAGACAGTCCATCATATTCTTCATCCACTACCAACATAATTAAAAAGAATCATCAAAGAGGATCACAAATACCAGTAACTTCTGGTGCACCCAGTGTGACTACTGAATTATCAAGATATGATTCGTGGAGCATGAGCGTTAGTGATGAAGAAGAAGACATTCCAGAAGAGGAAAATGAAATGGTCAAAATAGCTAGAGACAAAGAATATCATAAAGCTCAGCCAATATCTTTTAAATCTACTCATTCTCAAGTGGATCCCATTCCTTTGCCAGGAAAAAGAACTTTATTTACTCCTCCATCGGCGCTAGAAATCGAAAGGAGGATGTCTTACGGACACAGCACTACTGTCCCTAATGCAGGCTCCTTTTTACAGACCTTTAAACTTGGAAGTTTGAAAGGAAGGGAAAAGAGAATATCGTCGCGTCCTACATCTTATGACTCAGCCTCATCCTCATTGACATTCTTACCCGATAGTACGTTATCAGTTTTTACTGAGTTGGAGATGGGTCCAGATGAGATAGGAAAGTTAATTACAAAATTACCAGGAGATTTCTGCGATTTACCTTATTCTCGAAGGAAACGGGAAATCATCGAATTGGTTCCAAATAAAGACTATAAATTAATAATGTCACTAATAAAAAAATTCATGTTACAAAGGACGACAAGTAACACATCATTGCAACGGAAACCCATACCTGGATCTGGTCCATCTAGTGTAGCAATACCGCAAGCAGCGCACATGAAAAGATCAAGACATGGTTCGATTGCTTCACAATTTTTAAGCACTTTTTCACCCACTGTACCGTCCTCGGTAAACGGTGATATGAATACTGATGGACTGACTCTAACTAGACCTGATGCTGTGGGAAATGTAATTTTAGATCATAAATTAGGTAGGGCAATTGGAGCTGGTGCTTGGGGTTCCATTAGGGAGTGTAGCGATATACAAAGTGGGACACGTAGGGCAATGAAGATTGTCAGATTCAAGGAGAATTTGAATGTGAAGAAACATGTCCGCAGAGAAGTCTCCATTTGGGAACAGTTAAAGCATGAGAATATTTTACCCCTTTTGAACTACAAATTTGAAGAGTCTTATGCAATGTATTGTCTCACAGAGTTTATAAATGATGGTAATTTATACGATTTGGCTGTTTCGTGGTCACATATGAGCAACTCTAAAATTTCTTTAAGCAAGAGGTGTGAACTTACGATTTTTCTAGGATTACAGGTTGTTTCTGCTTTACAGTATATGCATTCCAAATCAATATGCCATGGTGACGTTAAATTGGAAAACTGTCTTCTGAAAAAAGATAAGGCTGTAGGTAATTGGAAAGTGCTTCTTTGTGATTTTGGTATGAGTCGCAATTTTGGTGTCCTGTCAAAGGATACCGCCACTAATTTAGGAGATGACGACGATGAAGAAGAAGAAGGTTATTGTGAAGATGAAGAATGTCTAGAGACAGCTTCTGATTCTGAAGTAGAGACGATATCAGTACTAAATGAAGAAAACACAAAGATCACAAAGTACCCCTCAATACCGAAATCTAAATCAAACTCAAGTATTTTTGCCACATCTAAACAGTCTAAATTACAAAAAATAACCAAAAATAGACAATTTACTCATGACGATACGGAATTGGAGATATATTCCAAACGGAAGCAACGGTATTACGGTCCCGCCCTAACAAGCACCAATCTTGCAAAAAAAGCCAGCGAAGAGAAACTTAAAAGAATTGAAGGTGCAGTTTCAGGAATGAGATCACTCACACAATATCGACCGGCGTCATTAAATGCAGTACCAATCAAAAAGGTAAGTGAACTAGCCAATAGTTCTAAATCCCTCCAAAAAACATTTGGTTTTCATGTAAATGAGCAAGAAGAGACTATATCAGGCCCTCATTTATCTTCCCAAATTGGATCTTTACCATATGCTTCCCCTGAATTATTAAAGGAGTCACCTTTATGTCCAGCTGCTGACGTATGGGCCCTGGGGGTCATGTTGTATACTATGCTCGTTGGTAGATTTCCATTCAGTCATGACTTTGAAATGAAACTGCGTCAACTAATTACTGAAGGTAGGTTTGACAAGGATGCTCTACGAAAAGTTTGTAATAATGGTTCAAGTATACCTTTAACTGATGGGAAACTCAAATTTCAAAATTTATTTTCCGCAGTTGAAGGATGCTTGATTGCTGATTTAGATAAAAGATGGACTCTAGATCAGGTTAAGTTTGCCTTGGGAAAAGAATTTGAGCAGATTGCTGAGAAATCCCTTTAAATCTATCGCAAATGTAGTATTAGGGAAACGTTCCTCTCTATAATTCCCAAATTTGCAGTTAATATTCTTCCATAATTTGTTAGCATAAATAAATATATTCATTAAACTCACATCAATTTATTTAGAACTATTGCTATACCCAATCTATATTACAGTTTTAGATTTCTTTTTTGTAGCCTATTACTCTCATATACCCAATAATTTTGTTTGGTGTGGTGTACTGATTTCCTAATATTTCGATTAGAAGTAACCTTTGTGAGAGCAACTAAAAAGATAGCTAAACCCTTTATAATTATTGCAATGATTTAAGTCAGAGATAACATAAAGATAAAACATATTGCCCTCAAGACATACCAATAACTATTAGCAAGATGATCTATTTGAAATCTATGTTGAAAGTGATCGATAATTCCGGTGCGCAACTTGCTGAATGTATTAAAGTGATAAGAAAGGGTTCGCCGAAATCGCCAGGTAGGATGGGTGATAGGATTGTCTGTGTTGTTCAAAAAGCTAAACCTTTGACGCAGAATATTACAGGAACTGTGAATACAAATAGAGTAAAGAAAGGTGATATTGTTCATGCTATAATTGTGAGGACGAAACAGACCAATATGATGAGACCTGATGGTTCCTACGTGAGTTTTGGGGATAATGCATGTGTATTGATAAATAAAAACACAGGTGAACCCTTAGGGACAAGAATAATGAGTAATGATGGTTGTGTTGGGAGAGAATTAAGAGAAAAAGGATTGAACAGGATATGTTCATTAGCAAGTAAAGTTATCTAATTTAATGACTACATTCTATAATTATATTGAAAGAATTGCTACTGTAAATAAAGAATTAAGACAAAAATTTTTTGTTACACTATTATTATTTTCTGTTTTTACAATTTATGAATATGGTTAACGTTAACTGGTAATTTTGTAAAATTGGAATATGTATTCACTTGCTTTTTTTAAATTATTTTTAATGACAGTCCTTGTATTCAACACAGCAGGTGGTATTTTTCATCCATGCAGTTTGCAATAGTTGGTCTACTGATATCCGCTTGACAGGATCCCATTGGAATATACGATACAATGCATTTCTTCTAAATCTCTTTATTTCGGCATTGATATGTTTCATTTCTTCGAATGCTCCAAATTGTTGTTTCAAAGTCATTTCCTCCATGAAAGCATCGAAAAATTGATCTTTATCTCTCTTAGCAATTTTCCAAAGATAATGACCCAATATCATGGAACAATAAACAACACCGCAACTCCAAACGTCAACCAATCTAGGATCATATTCTTTCCCAGGAAGAAATTCTTCTGGAGGCATATAAGGCTCTGTTCCAAGCATCCCACTTTGAAAATGGACATGCTTTTCCCATGCGGTCTGGAATACATTTCCAGTACCAAAATCACAAACTTTCAAACGGCCATCAGATTGGAACAGTATATTTTCTGGTTTCAAATCACAATGGGCAATTCCGTGTTTATGCATAAATGATATTGCATGCAATAATTGTTTCATAAAGCAATCGGCTTCTAAGGGATGCAGTTTTGTTAAACCATCTGTTTGGGTCGTCAGTAATGTGTATAAATCACCGCAAGCGCAGAATTCCATTACTTCAACGAATATGTGATTATATTCCATTAAATCAATTATTCTTAAAATATTTGGGTGCGTCGTTTTATCTTTGGCATGATGGCTTAATGAATAACCTATTATGAATTCTGAAGTAATTCTCGTACAGAATTTATCAATTCTATCACTGGATTTTGGTTTTAATTTCTTTACGGCAAAATAGACATTATCATTATCCGAATATGTTTTTGGTGGTTTTGTTGAATCCTTTAATGTCTTGGGCCTGCGACAAACTTTTACCACTCCATAACTTCCGTGTCCAATTATTCCAATTGGTTTACCATATTTTTCAGAAAATGATTCTTTAACTTCTTTACAAGTTTCACTTCCTGGTGGTGCGTATTTATTAACTTCTGTGATATTTCTTTCTAATCCATCACGAATTCTTTTTGATAATGAGGTGATAAGGCATAATTCAATCTTGTCGATTGCCGCATTTGGATTCACAATATTTGGAATAGATTCTATATCTTGATCTTCACTTATATTATCTTTTGGAACTTGAAATTTTTCTGAAGTTGTCTTATGAGCAATGCTTTCTTCTAACTTACTGAAACTTTCCTTTGGAATTAAAGATTTAGCATTTTCAAATTCTTTGTCATCTAATTTGTGTGGCTTAAACAATTTTGTAATTGCTGACATTCCTGTTTTTTGTCTTGACATGGAATTGTGAGGGTTTAAATGATTCTCAATTTCATTATGTACTTTACTATTGGAAACTTTCCCCTCAATAATTGGCAAAGGTTTCAAATTATGTAGATGTTTCCCGTTTTCAAAAACTTTAAAATGGGAGAGGTCTACAACACATTTAAGTTCGTCCTTTGATAGATCAGCAACACTAATGAAACTTGAATGTGATCTAACTTTTGAATGTTCTCTGGTCGGAGATGTTGTTAGGTCTGGTCTTAAATGTTTATTCTTCTGATTATGTTCGCTACTCTTTCCTTCATGCACCATTAACTCTGTACTAAGCATAGGCGTTGCATGATGAGTAGTACTAAAAGAAAATCCTCTAACCCTTGAAAGTCCATGACGATCTTTGGAATCATCATTTGAAGATAATTGTTGCTCCAAGTAAAGCGTGGAAGATGGGGAGAGTGACAATGTAGGCTGTGAAGAAGCTTCAGAGGAATTTCTTTCTGTTTTTTCTTCCTCTTGTTCTTGTTCAGGTGTATACTTTTTTGGGGACAACTTGGGTTTCAACAAAGACTTCCATAATGGCGGTTTCAACTTCTTTTCTGACCTATTTGGTTTATCCTTTACCATATTGGACATGATTACAAAAGTACAAAAATAAATTTTTGAACTATTCTTGCGTTAGTCGTAAAACAATCGTACAACCCCTAATTCTCTGGAAGAGAGATGGTATTCTTCTTTCCTTATGACTCTTAATCTGGCAAGTGTTCTAGTTATTAATTTCTTGTTTCTTTCGAGTCGTTAGTCAAGGTATCGTGTCTATGGATGTGTCACTTTTTCGGTGAATTAGCTTAAATGACCTTTTGGTACCTTTTTTCTGTTTTGGGAATTAAGCTCTTGCCTTGCCTTGCATCGCTTTGCATGCAGGGACTGTTCTGGGCAAAATGGAACGTTTCGGCCCGGGAAACAAACAAGAAACAAACACGAAACATTTTGTTAGATTAGTATCGTTTTATTCAGGTTAAAAAGTAAGTAGTGTTCTGCTGGCCAGAAAACAGTTCAGTAGTTTGGTATACCTATTTATACAATTAGTGAGATAGCTAAAGATATGAAAATTCGTCCTAAGACGAAGAAACTATATGCGAAAGTTCTTCCTTCGTTTATTAATGTGAAAAAACAGAAGCCTTGATAGCTTTCTGTAAAATATGTCTCTTATATACAGGGTTATAGATGATTGATGCTCTAGTACAGGGTTTCTCTTTTCGAATATCTCTATTTCGCTATTTTTGGTTCAATTTTTATCAGGTTTTCCTCCGGAATGACATTATGATCTATCTTCTCGAGCAACTGATCCATAATGTCATCATACATCTTATTTCTCATATCTAAAGTATCTATAACTTTCCCATCGTTGGCTATTATATCCAAAGTACAAGGGATATCCTTCTTTTTCTTATCTGGATTCTTGATTCTGACAACATCAATCTTAAAATCGGGGTTATAGAACTGTAAAGTGGGGAGATACTTCTTCCAAAGTGAACGTGCTCCCATATGTCCATTATGGTTCTTTACTTGAAACGTTAATTTAATCCCCGCATATTTTTCAGCATTGATGAGTATTTGTGGTTTCCTCGTGGTGAAACTGATCGCGTTTAAAAACCTAATTTGTGCAGCTACTTTAGACATAGCTTTTCTCTCTTTTCAGCAGGGATATAAGGTGTTGGTAATTGTTCTATACAAACTGGTTAGGTTTATGCACTTTCCTTGACTGTTTTCTTAAATAACGGATTTAGCTTTTACCCGGTTGTAAATAAAAAAAAGTATATGAAGCGTCGAAATATTGTGACAGTGAAATAGACATTGCGACTAAGAAAATAAGTTGATCTGAAAATACAAGTTGAAAAGTTCTCTGTGTGACAATAATATGAACATTTTTAGGTTGTTTGTATTTTTAAATAGTTTTCTATAGAGTAAACAATTTAACTAGTACAACTATAAAGGGAAAGAAAATAGATTAGTAGAGAAGACTTGAAGTCTTAGCTCCTTTTTTAATGAAAAAAAGTCTCCTCTGGAGGAAAACCGGGTGTCAAATTAAAACTAATGTTGTTTCAGTGTGTCTTTAGTTAAAAGTCGGAGCTGTGTTTCATGTTCGGTTGGCAGTGATTTCTCAAAACGACTTAAGTTGGATCTGATCGAAAGAGAGGGAACTGCGATCGGTACCAACAACAGTGACTGCAATATTAGTATTTAATATAATTAACCTGAGTTTCTTTCTTTTTACAGGTTCCTGGTTTTACTAGAGATGAAAATGTTGAGCGTATTTTCTGTTACCTCATTTTAAAAAATAGATTGTCAAACAACGGATATATGTATAAGCTAATTCAGGCATGACATTAATTAATAGTGGTGGTATTGTCATTAAATCATTAAGTGCTTACAACAAGTTACATAAATAAAAGTGGCATTAAAATTCTGTCATTGAATCAGCATATGGATCATCTCCATGTACACCGTATGTTACCTCTTCCTCTGGATATCTGTCAAATTGAGAAGTATCACCTTGTCCTTGTTGAATTGGTGGTTCATATGGTGTCTCTATACATCTGTCCAACAATTTATCCCAAATGACTTCACTAAACCATGCATGATTCTTGATATCCTCGGTACCATTTTGTAAATTACCAAGTCTTTCCGTTAAATCTCTTGTAATTAATCGCGATAAGAGATCTTGTGCATCAGGGGTAAAATATTTGGGGAACTTCAATGGAGCATTTAAGATATTCTCGTAAGTCTTCATCGTACTGGAATCATAGAATGGGGTATGACCAGATAACATTTCGTAAATTAAAATACCAAAACTCCACCAATCCACAGATTTATTATATGGTTTCGCACTGATAACTTCAGGAGCAATGTAATCGGGTGTACCACATAATGTATAAGTAACATCGGGTACGTATTTTGCAAACCCAAAATCCGTCACCTTAATATGACCATTTCTATCAAGTAACAAATTCTCAGGCTTTAGATCTCTGTATATGATATCCAAACTATGCAAGTAATCCAATGCTAAACATACTTCAGCTGCATAGAATTTGGCTACTGGGTTGGGGAACCTTTGAGATCTTCTTAACAATGAAAACAATTCACCACCTTCTACGTAATCCATAATCATAAATAAATGCTCAGAATCCTGAAACGTCCCCCATAATCTAACAATAAAGGCATGTACGGACACGGATAGCATTCTACGTTCATCATTCGTATGCTCAACTTGTTTCAATCTAACCACGGTTTGTTTCTTCAATACTTTTAAAGCATAAAATCGTCCATTATGAACAGAACGAACCAAATGAACTCTTCCAAAGGAACCTGTTCCCGATGTTCTTAATATATTGAAATCATCTATTGTGTATTTTCCTGACGTTTTCTTACCGAGCACTTTTTGTAATTGAGTATCTCGTTTCTCACTATTCCCAGATGGGTTTTGTGATGATTCACTTAATTCATTGGCATCTCTTCTTTTAGTGGTATGAATGGTGAAATTCTCTTGCTGATCTTTCTCTTCGTGATTTTCCTCGGGAGTATCTTCCAAAACGTGATCCGTATGATCCTCCTTGTCATCTTTCAATTTCTCTAAGATTTCAGGATCCAATTTACTAATTTCGTTATGGTTTTGGGGATCCACGTACATTTCCCTTATAGGCACTGAAATAAAATAGTTTGTCCTTTAATACTACGCCTTGTACGTAAACACTGTATTGTTAGCTTACTAACATCGAAGAGAGAAAGAGGAATTAAATTAAATATAATGAATAACTAGACGAGACGAAACGAAACAATACAAGATGAAGATGGTTCCTTTACGAACTTAATTATACAGGAAGGGATAGGGAGACAATAACCTTACGTATTTTATTCTCCCCGCTGATGAGGGAGGGGTAATTTTGATGGCGCGCGGAAAGTAATTTAAGAATTTTTTTTATTCCGGATGTACGTAAATCATCAATTGTCTGGTTAAGGAAATGATGCACTATGACTTAAACAATCAATCAATCCATACCATCCGTCGTGGTGTCTATGGACATCACGTCCGAATCCGAGTATTGTTCTTCCTCGTGCACCCCTAGGAACATGGTGAGGAAAATGGCTATTGCAATAGATACCAACGGCACGTAGAAAAATAGTTCAGGTTTGGTTTCCACGGTGGACGCGTAGATTTTCAATAACAAGGGTGGGATGACGAACATGGCAAATGAACGAATCAATGCTATCCCACCAAAATATTCTCCCGTGTTATTCTTGCTACAATACTTGATGATTGTTGATTGTATGGTTGGCGAGTCAATGGCACCCAACGAAGCAAAGAATCCGTAGAGTATAATGGCTTGGAAATGCTTGTTCCATCTTATCATACAGCATAACCCAATAAAAATACAGATCATGGAACCTCTCAAAGATATGATGTCAACGTTATCAACGGAACGGTCAAGTGCGGTGAATTTTTTCTTTAAAAGTTTCAAAAGTAATGGAGCTAAAACGACGAGCATCAATGAACGTAGGATACCTAAAAGTGAAACAAGATAGCCTAATTCGACAGACCTCCAATTGTATCTATAAGTGGCAAATAAAATAAGAGCCGGTCCCATGGCTATGGTGGCAGACATGGATAAAAGATCTAAGGCTAATAATAGGATAACCGTATAACGAGGTATTAGTGATCCGGTCTCAGTTGGCTTTAACCACAATTTCTTCATGGGTTTGTATAAGCCAAAAATTTCAATGGCATAATACTTCGTGTATGCTAGAATTTTCTCCTTTGAATTATCTGCATCTGATACCATTGATTTCTTCTTTTCTTGCATTTGTTGAAGATGTTTATCATGTTCTGATTGAGATTTCAACCTGGATTCCTCAGTTCTAGGTTCTCTCACCAGTTTAAAGCATAGTAAGGTAAATATGGCCCCAATAGCGATGGAACCAAAAAGTGGGACCTGATCACGTCCGTCTGAGAATTTAATTAAAAATGAACTTAGCATTGGACCGATACCCATGGTAGCATGCATTATACTAAGAACTACACTTAATTGGACAGTTCTATCTTTTTGTTTTGTAACATCTGAAACGTAAGAATTTGCTGTGGCCATAAAAGCAAAAGTACCGCCTGTAAAGGCATTGATACAGCTTGTCAAAATAATTAACCATCTGCTGTATGGAGAAGAAGGTAATAAAGCTAGTGTATGTAGTAAATTTCCAATTACCTTAATGGTGCCCATATACGCGAGTGCACGTACTCTACCGATTCTATCAGATACTCCTCCCCATTTCATCGACGTTCCAGTTGTAATTACACCAGAAATTATCAGTGTAGCTGAAGTAATTTCAGAAACAATTACTTGTACTTCAGCTGGATCACATTGGTACTCCGGATCCTCAATATTTTCATCATTAAGATGTGTGCAAACTTTCGTCATCGTTAACCCAACATTGGGAGTGAAAAATAACATATCTGAAAGACAAAGTAAAAACATCAGCACACAAATTATTGGAATGCTTGGCCTGTTATACCATCTCTCGTCATTTCTAGCAGACGACGTCGTAGAATACAATAGTGTATTTTCTTCTGGTTCAGATGGTCCTGTATTATCATTGCTAGTAAGAGTAGTCTCGGAAAAGCTTTTGTTATTCCTCTTAGCTTGGGCTGTTAGTTCATCAGCGTCACTATGCAAAGAGTCATGACTCCCATAATTAGACTGAGATGCCATCAAGATGTTTCTTTGTAATCGTAAAGATGGTATAATTAGCGAACAGATCTTATTTATTCAAGCAGTTAAGTTATCTCTTTGAAGTTTATATTCATTAGCTTCTTGGCAAGTTGAGCCTCTTTCAACGTATATACTAAATAGAATCATGCCAAGATAAGAGGAGATGGTGGTAAAACTGAAACTTAAGGATAACTAGTTGTCATTTTTTCGTCACACGTGGCGCGGCGTTGCGTTCCACGGAACAAATTTCATTGTTGATGACAGAAGTACGTAAGGACTTTGGCAAGTAGTTATTTTAATTGTTTATTGTCTAGATATACAAGTTCTAATTCGATTTCTTAGTCTTATCTACTACAGCTCTATCAGATATAGTGACATTCTTTAGCAATATGTGACCAACGACCTCTAGAATTAGCATGAATAATGAAGATAGAATGGCGAGACAGTAGTTTGAAATTGTGACTCCAATGTCTAGCCATGAACCTTCAGTCCTTAATAAGTAGAAGAAATTCAAAGAAAGGATATCACTGGTAGAGATAATCAAAGTGGAAATCGCATAATTTTTAATGTTTAATTTCAAGTTTAATATACCAATCCCTGTAGATAATAAAAGGTATGGTATCATTAATTTCAACATCAGAAGAGCACCCATTGGGAAAGGGTCGAAGATTGGGAGTAAACGATATACCGAATCTAAGGAAAATGAAGAAATTGATGACACATTACCCGTACCAAAGAATGCCACTTGTAGTAAGAAAAATCCAATCACAGACACTCTTAACAATTGTAACCAGTTTTCATTGGCCTTTTTCTCAGCATTTTTAATTTGTGATTCTATCTCAATCCATTGAACGATATAGCATGTAAATAAGAAATAAAACATCGATTCGAATGAAATGGTTAAAATTAGGAAAGTTGGGGCAAAAGTTAAGTAAATTACAAGTAATCTTACCTTGTAATCATTATTTGGCTTTCTGTAATGTAGCAATGGCATTGCAACTAATGATAAGACAAATATTATCCACCCAGCATATTGAGCATCACGTGGTAGACCAAGTCTCAATTGTAGTGAAGTCACAGATTTGTTTGTTGTCAATATCATGGCAATTGTGAGTACAAGTTGAGCAATGAAGACGCTTAGAGTGTAACCATTGATCTGTTTGCGAAGCTTGAATAAACCATATGCAGCACTTAATATGATTAAGGCACCAGCAATATTGATTTGAGTTAAGCTTTCAATTTTAACAGCATCATATAACGTGAAAGTAGAAATAAATGCACTAGTGATAATCCATGTTAAGTTGAGACAGATGCTTGAAAGACCGCAAACAATTGGATAAAATGCCAAAATATTAAATATTAAAGTAAAGATCCAGCGATGGAAAAATCCATATACGATTCCCTCGTATATTGAAATGATTAGTAACCCGATCATTACTCTCTTAGATGTTGAAATACCTTTGAAAAACTCTTTAATACCTTGCTTTAAAACTGTATTGTTGGTAAGAATTTGGCTCCAAAAGAATAGGGGAAAGGCTAGATACATGTAAAAATTAAATGGTGAACGTTGGTAGTACAGTATCCAATTCAATAAAAGCCCAGAAGTTGAAAAAAATAAGTAATTTAGAAGTGATGTATGCAAGTGATCCATTGATTGATGGATGATGAACACCTTTAAAAATATAATAAAAGAATAGACAATCCACCCAATGAACCCAAATGTGACAATTGTTCTAATGAATCTCCAATTGTAAGTAGTTAAGTACTGCAATCCCTCCAGGGTAGTTTTCATTAGCTCCTCAGTCAGTGTGATTGCCTCATTTTGTAGGTAAATTTCACCTTCGGCAATTCTTGCAATAACGGCATGAATCTCTTCCAGGTAAACCTCGTGAGATTTTTCTGTAAATTTCGAATACTCTTTATAAATAAATTGAGATTCAATAATTTCTTTTTCTTTCACTAAATATTGTTCCAGGATACTTCTTGCATTATTGTACAACGCTTCCAATTTTTGACTTTCCTCGTCATTAATGTATGCTAGAGGTAATTCACCCACAGAGTTAGCAGGATAGTTGGTTCCTATCAAATATGACATTAACGATGTTATATCAGCTTGTTTGACATCATTTCTCTTGATATCAGCCAATTTCCACGACTCCGTATAGTTATCATAAATAGGTACTTCATTCTTAACTGGTTTATTTAGACCAGCACCCCATGCCACTAAAGGTGTCCTTGTATTATTTGGATGGCCATCCCCATGAGAACCAAATGCACTCATACCATGGTCGGCGGTAAAGATAAATGCTGTATCGTCATCTCCAAAAAAGGTGTGAACTTTATCTACTAATATGGAAACTTGTTCATCGATATACTTCACGTTGTCGTAATATTCAGCAGAGTATGGTCTATATGAATGACCTGCTGTATCACAACCTAGCAGGTGAAGGAAAAACACGTTCCCCTCTTGTCTGATTTCATGATCTAATGTGGAATCCAAAGTAGAATTATGGAATAGACTATCCAAATGTCTAAAAACATATGCGTCTAGCTCAATAGAGGACTGGGTAAAATCCTCATACTCATGTCCATACATCCATGCATCCACTTTATGTGGATCCGTAGCGCCTTCTTTAAACATTGGTAAAATATCAGGTGATCCAAACGAATAAGTGTGACTAGATTGATTGAAGAAACTGTCAAAATCCACTGGGTTTTCCTTCCAACCCTTCGTGACAGCACTAACATCTTCGTAAAATCCAGCAATCATGGCTACATGTCCGGGACGTGATTCAGTGGGCATTCTCGTGTGAGAAATACCATATGTTGCATTGTTTAAAACCAGTGATCTGATATAAGGAGCTAAGAATTCAGTCTTACCTGTGACAGGATGAGTGATCATATCAAATGTTGTATCGGCACGTAGACCATCTCCCACGATTAAAAACAGTCTCTTTGCTGGAGGTTTTTCAGTGCTTCTGAAATGTTTCATTCCATGCACTAATGGAGACGTGAAATAAATATCAAAGATGGACCATAGGTAAAAAAGATGGAATAAAACACCTACTATCAGTAGGGTTAACCTGTATCTATTCCACATGGCTTCTTCTATAATGAGGGATATCCACTTGGTGTCTTTTGAAAGAATTGTATCCTAAGAGAATCGTTCCTTCTTAAGTATAATTGATCATCTCGAAGGTGTCTTCGTTGTTCAGTTTTGTTTTTCGCGTCATATTTTTATTTCAGCAGCGCGTCAGTATTCAACAAAAAGTACCTGAAGGATGAATTACAGAATCTAATTATTTTGAATTCAGTTGTGTTTTATAAACTATTTCAAGCTTATTATTATTCTTCAAGGGAAACAGAGATAAAAAAGTTATTTTGAGTAAGGGTTTAAAAAAGAAACTCCGATACGGGGAGTCGAACCCCGGTCTCCACGGTGAAAGCGTGATGTGATAGCCGTTACACTATATCGGATTGTTTTCTATGAAAATCATATGTAATGGAGGGGTGGATATGTAATGTTTGAGGTCATGAAGATCCAATCTATTTCGTAGGTTAAATACATTAAAACATTTTGGTATAGAGTGCTATTTTTGGGGGATGTTGGCTGGTTAACTAAGTTTTCATTTGTATCGTTATTTGAATCATTTCAACAAATCATATAGAGAGACAATAAGAAAGAAAGTATTTGGGAGAAACGGTTAGATTTAAATGTAATATTTTTTTTATTAGAATAATTAAATATATATATATAAAGTATATGTGTTTGAAAAGGTGTAAAATAAGTTTGTTTCTTATAAGTTATAAGAAAGAAGAACGGAATAATTGAAACGTGGTGAAAATAAAAGCGAATAAAACGTTATCCGACAAAACTAATATACAATGCAATGAAATGATGTGTCCCTATAAATGATGTTTGAAAGAATTAGAAAGTTGTTATGATCTCTCTAAGAAAATTAACAGTCAACCAAGTCAATGGCTTGTAAGTGGACAGCATGACATTGAGAACCAATATGTTCGTCGTATAAGTTGTAGAAGTTACCAGATAGACATTGGTAGAAAGTATCTTGGTCACCAATGGCCAAGTTACCTTCTGGGGTTAGAGACCAACCAGCGGCGTAGATGGCACCAGCTTGTGGTGGTGGACCATCGAATTGGAATTGTCTGTTGGCAACAATAGAACCGATTCTACCCTTACCATCAGTTAAGATACCACCCTTCAAGTTCATTTGTAGAGTACCAGAGTTCTTACATGATTCAGCAGTGACTGGATCGGTGGAAGAGACAGTGCTGTTAGAAGCTGGAGTGGAGGCAACGCTCTTAGTAGTAGCTTGGACTTGACCATCGTTTATTTGAGAGGCAGCAGCCTTAGTAGTCTTGGTGGTAGCTTGGATTTGACCGTCACCAATTTGAGAGACAGCAGCAGCAGTGGTCTTAGTAGTGGCTTGGATTTGACCGTCACCAATTTGAGAAACAGCAGCAGCTTGAGTCTTAGTGGTAGCTTGGATTTGACCATCACCGATTTGAGAAACAGCAGCAGCTTGAGTCTTGGTAGTGGCTTGGATTTGACCGTCACCAATTTGAGAGACAGCAGCGGCTTGAGTCTTGGTAGTGGCTTGGATTTGACCATCACCAATTTGAGAGACAGCAGCAGCAGTAGTCTTGGTTGTAGCTTGAATTTGACCGTCATTGATTTGAGAGACAGCATCTCTCTTAGCGACAGCAGAAGTAGTAGCAATTGGTTGGACGGCAATACCGAAAGTAGAAGCATAGTCAGTTAAACCACCCTTGAAAGTAGCAGATGGAGTCAAAGTAGACCATGGATCCTTTGGTAGATATGCAGCCATAGCGGCGGTAGATAGAACAGCTGTAGTTAGAGTCTTCTTGTATTGCATTTTTGTTTTGTTTGTAGTGTTGATTGGTTTTGTTGTATTTGTATGGTTTTTTCTATTATAGTAAAGATTAATTGAACAACGATAACTTTTAAAACTATCACATTTCTCTGTCCTTATATACTTGTTCAATTGGTTTGGTTATTCATCTTGTTCATTAATGGCTGAGTTAAACTATAATATTGGATGGCTGGGGTTTCCAGTTCATTGCAGCTTGTCACTAGTTAAAAAAAAGTGATTGACCAGTTCAGTGCAAGCGACACGCAGATGAACGTTGGTGCAGCAGCTACAGGGGTTTTAGAGGGAAGGGCTTATTGGGAGCTGCTGAACTTCCCATTACGTCTTTAAAATGCTTGTTTAATAACGCAGCTATTATTAGCTTCGAGGTTGGATTGACCCAACCTTCTCTAATTAAGGAACCCGCTTAACCTATTTGGGTAAAAAACATTGCGGAGCTGTCATTTGTTTACCCGATTCGGCAAACCCTCAAAAGTTTAATTTGGGAAATTTGAAAAATACGTAAATTTTACCAGCCTTCGAAATTATTATTTTTTTTCGGAATAACGTTACGTAATTTCCTATTAGCCGCCAACTGATCAAATGAAAAATAATGTGGGTGGTAAACAATAGGAAAACAACATGGCTTGCAGAATAGGTCTTTGCCAGAACCAACCGAATGGAAAAGACTGGTTTTACATAACTCGCGGATATTGACTCAACCTTTTCCTTTATTGGAAATACTACTTATTTTATTTATTTAAAGAACTGGCGGATCACCGCCGTCCGTTTGTAAATAAGACCACCAGTAAGGGCGGTGTCGAAACCTGTCATAAATTTTCATAAGCTCGAACGGATCCTAAAGCGTACGTACGTAAGTAAACGCTTACCGGAGCAAACGCCTTGACATACCTAGTTTCTTGTGTCCCTGGTAGTCGGCCTCAGTACATTTAATAGCGCATTGTAGCCCAAATAGGGCAGATTTTAGTAACCGTCTCTTCATTAGATGAAAAAGATGGGTTTTATCGTTCAATATAGGAAATCGGTGCAAACGTTAATTTCCAATTGAGTCGATCCCCACAAGTTCACCCCGGTAAACTCGATTACCGTTATCCTGATCAGGATATAATACCCCTTGACCAACCTGCTTTCTTTGCTACTTTGAGTAAAAACCAGTTGGTCCGCGGTCGTGGGTGATGAGACCGACACTTTAAGGGGCGATCAAATTGATGATTTTTCCTAATCGGGAAAGCTTATTGAAGAAATATTTCTCGGGTCCGGAAAAGGGTCCGTGGATGTGCTATTATTAGCAGCGATGTCGAGGCCTTAAAAATAGTAGCACTTTAAGGACACTAATTACGTGATTTGGCAATGAAGTAAGCAAAGATGGGGCAAAAACCTCATAACAGCTTTGCTAGCTTCAATAAGGAAAAGAAACCTATAAAAGGTTGAACAATTTCTTGTAATGTAGTTATAGTTTCATGTTTGTATCAATTTCTCTCAATTTATACATTTATAAAACAACATCGAATAAACAAGCAATTATCTATTCAGATTAATATCAAAACCTCATAAAAATTATAATGCAATACAAAAGAACTTTAGCCACTTCAGTTTTGGCCGCTGGTGCCTTAGCTGCCTATGTTCCAAAGGAGCCATGGTCAACTTTGACTCCATCTGCTACTTTCAAGGGTGGTGAAACAGATTATGCTTCTACTTTCGGTATCGCTGTTGTTCCAAAGGCCTCTGCCACTGCTTCTCTAGCTAAGAGAGCTTCCGCTTCTCAAATTGCTGACGGTCAAGTTCAAGCTACAACTAAGGCCGCTGTCTCTCAAATAGCTGATGGTCAAATTCAAGCCACAACTAAGACTACAAAGGCTGCTGTCTCTCAAATCAATGATGGTCAAATCCAAGCCGCTACTAAGGCTGCTGTCTCTCAAATCGGTGATGGTCAAATTCAAGCTGCTACCAAGACTACAAAGGCTGCTGTCTCTCAAATCAATGACGGTCAAATCCAAGCTGCTACTAAGGCTGCTGTTTCTCAAATCGGTGATGGTCAAATCCAAGCCGCTACCAAGACTGCTGCTGCCGTTTCCCAAATTGCTGACGGTCAAGTTCAAGCCACTACAAAGGCTGCTGCTTCTCAAATTGGTGACGGTCAAGTTCAAGCTACAACTAAGGCTGCTGCTTCTCAAATAACAGATGGTCAAGTTCAAGCTACTCAAACTTCCGGTGCTAACCAACAAGCTGATGGCCAAGTCCAAAACAAGGACAGTACCGATCCAGTCAAGGGTGTTTCCTGTAAGGCCTCTGGTACTCTACAAATGAACTTGAAGGGTGGTATTTTAACTGATGGTAAGGGTAGAATCGGTTCTATTGTTGCCAACAGACAATTCCAATTCGATGGTCCACCACCACAAGCTGGTGCCATCTACGCCGCTGGTTGGTCTCTAACCCCAGAAGGTAACTTGGCCATTGGTGACCAAGATACTTTCTACCAATGTCTATCTGGTAACTTCTACAACTTATACGATGAGCACATTGGTTCTCAATGTAACGAAGTTTACCTACAAGCCATTGACTTGGTTGACTGTTAATCAAATTTACTAAATTAGCTTCGTTTTTCAACGAATTCCAAATTTGCATTTACAATTAAGAAACAAACTATCTTATACATTCCTTCACATTAATAATTTCTCTTAATTGATCACATCCATTCCTTTGCATATAATAAAGTTCACTTCCTTTACCTTTATCACAATATGATAATTTTTTTTTGATTTCAGACAGACGTTCAACGTACTATTAGTTCTTTCCTTAAAGGTATTCACGTATGTGTGCCCCTTTCCCTTTTTCTTTTACTTTATTAGTTTTATAAACATTTTTAATAAATTAATTTTTCAATTTTAATTCTTCAATTATTTTTATGTATATTCAGAATCTTCCAATTTTTTTGGTGTCGTAATCTGCACAGGTGTCTGATGCAATTTTTTTGCACATCGATTTTTGTCGTAAAAATATGGTTTCTATCTTAATTAGGGAACAGAATTTATTTGATAAACTGGTTGAGTGTTGGAATGAAAAAGTTTGATTCGTGGTGCTTATAATTATTAACTTTAAACAGCGAGTTCGGGTCAGTATAATTTGTAACATTATAAACAGATAGAGAGCAAAAAGATTGGGTTCTGAATGGTTAATTTTCGAATCATTTTCTAATAACATAGCTTTTTTTGATAATTAAACATGAACTAATTAGTGATATTATTTGTAGTTTTCCTTCTAACTTTATATAGTATAACCCTTCTGTAATTTTCCACCTTATTAATTTAAGGGGGGATCAAATTAGCAAAACTTCCACAGGCCATTATTGAAGGAAAGAGGTGGGTTGCTGAATTGTTCAAAATTTTAGACAATTTCACTTGTTTCTAAGAACTTAAATTTATTTTAAAATTAATTATTTATTTTTTTATAATCTATATTCATTTTCAAACTTCTCCAATTTCAACAAACTAATAAATTTTTTCTTTCAAAATAAACAATCACTCTTATCTTCACTCTTATTTCTGAAATATAACTTTGGCTGTGCTCTCCAAGCATATATTACCATGGGGTTGGTATTTCTTTTCAAGACATCAAAGCGTCCTGAGCTTTTTTGGAATATTTTCTAAACGACTGGACATGCATGAAATAAGTTACTGAAATTAAAAATCACCAGAGTAACCTAACTTAAACTACATAGACCCTATAATTAAGCTAATGCTATCATAATTATTTTGAGTATAAACATGATACATCCTATATAACTATTACTTTAAACCTATCATCAATCTCTGTTTGCTTTATGACATATCCGCAAGTTCTCTCAAAATTTTGAGCTGGAATATCAATCATATCCGCAATATTTGTAGAAGTTATCTTATTAGAAACTGTGGATGGTATTCCCTTCAAATTACTCAAATGAATACAGGAGCCATCTTGTCCAAAGGCATAGGTGGTAAGCCTTCTTTCTTGAGCATCAGTACTGTCCATGTTATTTTCCTCCTCCTCTTTGTCCAGTCGAAGTGTCTTCAAGTTTGTCTTAATAAGTTCAATTAATCCATTAATGTACTTTACAGTAATAAATGTTTTAGATTCGTCACCATGAATAAAATAATAAAGACATCTATTCAAAATTTCTATCATTAATTCACAACTTTGTATGTTGTCCATAATGGAGTCAGCGGCTCTCAATGATCGTTGTAAACATTCCAAGACTCTTTTACCATCTCTATGGAAATCATGTGTGACACCCTCTTCTTCACCTATTGATGTAATTTCTGTAGCCCACCATAGATGTGAACAGAGATATATTGCTCTACATTGATCTTGTCTTTTCAATAGTTTAGATCCATGTAAAGTACATCGTACAATTAGGGAGTCATAGTATGAGTCTTTATACAGGGATCTTGTCTTTTGTAAAGTTTGTGACATAAAGACAAGTGCCTGAAATTGAGTCTTTGAGTCACTTAATGATTCTTCGTAAACAGTGAATGCCTGAGTGAAGAAATCATATGCTATTTCTGGTAATGATAATTGATCTGCTAATGATGCACTTTGTAAATTTAGTTTATAAATGGAATCAAGGAATGTATTCCCACATTGATTGAACAAATCATTCATACATCTAGAAATGGATTTAAACGTTTTTTTAATTAAATTGTCATAATATTGCGTATTTGTTTTCAGATATGCCTTTAGTCTATGTGCTCTTCTAATCAATCGCCAATAATTGGTAATCATTGCTGGAAATGTGTATTTAATATTTTTACCCCCTTTAAGTAATAAAGTTCGTATTATTGAAATGGATTCCATTTGTGTTTCAACGGATTTCATGGTGGATGATTGACTTAGTGATAATATTAGAGAATGACAAAATTTAGTAATTTTCTCTTGACTAGAGTTTAGCATCCACATTTCCGTATCTTCATCAATTAGGTCGCTATCCTCATCTTCTGTATCTGCATCAACGTCATTATTATCATTACCATTATTATTAATATTGGAGTTTTTAGTAAAATCTTTCAAAGTTGCTGAATGTCGTTTTGTAGCTGGTATTGTTTTTCTTTCTTTTAATTTAATAATTGGTTCACATATGGCTAGTAAATTTTGTAATTGAGCCTTTGATTCAATTTGTGGGAAATTTTTAACGTCAGTGGATGAGAATCCAGTTATTAGTATGTCTAATAATTTATTAATAATAGTTTTTTGAAGCGGTAGTTTCTGAATCAAGATCAATTGACGATAAGATTCGCATTGGGTAATTAATTGGAAGTAAAATGAGGAATCCAAATCGAGATCCCTTTCATTAAAGCTTTTTATCTTTTTCAGAGTGAGTAAATCGAGAAACAAATACTCAAATTCTGATGGGATGGTCTTGTCATATTCGTTATATTTCGTCACCGCTAGGGAGAAACATTTATTCAAATTCTCATAAGAATCTGAATACCATTTCAATGAAAGATTTAATAAACTTTCTATTAGTCCTATAAACCTTTGAAGGGGTAAATCAGGTCTTTCTTCATTCAATTTATTGATAAATGTGGCAAATATTTGAAATAAATCTTTATCTTTCAGTATATCGTCACTATCTGACGCACTGCCTTCCAATTGTTTCCTTTCCACATACCCATTTAATCTATCAATCAAAGTTTCCAACAAAGTATCGATGGAAACATCCGGTACCAATCGAGAAAGAGCCTTCAAGAGCACTTTCAAAGATTTCAAATGGAAATTATCTGGGAACACTTGGAACAGGATATCCAAGAGATATTCCTGACATACCAAATCTCTGCATTGTACGATCTGCTCCAAAAGATTAGGTAGAACACGATCTTTATACAATTGCCAATCATCATCTACAATCTGAGACAACCTAACCAGCTGTGATCCAATCAGAATTTGCAATTCCTTGCGTTCTTTAGTTCGCTGTTCCCTTTCCCTTAAAGGGCCCTGATGTTGCAATCTGACCCACAATTTGTTCATTTCAATAAAGTTCATTATTATGAAATGACAGTTAAATTCAGGATCATCAGCTGGAAGTAATTCTTTACAAGTTTGTGATAGATAATATCTTAAGAAGAGACCTCTAATGGGGTTTTGTACTCCTTGACACATCTCTATCATATCCTTCAATATTTCCTCTCTGGGCGAGTCCTGACATTGCAAATAGCTGGTCCCTACCGTGATCATTAGATATAATCGGGGGACGATGTTGCCTGCGTATTGAACCAATTCGTAAAGGTCTGCGAGATGATGGAATCTTGGATGATTCTCCACGAGATAGAGAGACAAGTTCGAGAGGGAGTCAAACACCATGGAGTATAGTTCGTAGTACTGTTTTGGTTTCAGTTTCGGGTTCCTGAGTTCAGCTAGCATGATGGAGCAGTGTTTGAGGGCGTCCATCAGTTGTTTCTTGGCGAGACACTTCTCCGTCTGCATGCTCTGATGCTTGACGACGGCCAGTGCAGTTTCCAGCGAGGGAGAGTACGCCATAATTAGATTCTTGCTTCCTTGCTTGCTTACGAGTGTGTCAGTGCGTCACACTGTCTATTGTAGACATACATGGATGATTACATAAATTAAAGAAACATAGGGAAATTCGCCTTGCTGGTTACGTAAGACGAGAGGTTAGATGGCCCCTATGTATTGGGCATTCATATACGGTTACTTTGTTCTTCCGATCTTCCTTTCCTCGAGGAAAGAGTGTATTCGGAGTTACCGTATGTATGTACCCTCTTAACCTCTCGACTTCCAGCTCCATGGCACTCCCATACAGATAGACTACCAACGTGTTTGTAGATATATGGATGGTCCCTTGTTCCTTACTAAGCGCACAGCCCGAGATTATATAAACCCCTCTTTCCATTTCTCGAGCGATCATCTACAAGAACACATCACCACAACAACCACAACAACATGTCTGCTGCTGCTGCCGCCTCCAGAACATTCCTCCCAGTGTTCTCCAACACATTCAAGAGGAGATCCCTATATCTCTTCACTGCTTCCGCCACGGCCGCCACCGCTGCCGCCGCCATCTCCCACCAGAGATCCAAGCACCACCAATACCAGAACCCTCGTAACAATAACAACAACAGGGGTGTTTGGGGTGCCCTTGCTGCTGCCGCTCCCATAGTCCACTTGGCCTCCGCCCCCGCCGGGAAGACCAAGGAAGACTACCAGAAGGTCTACAACGCCATTGCTGAAAAGATCAGAGAAGAGGACGAATACGATAACTATATTGGATACGGTCCCGTTCTTGTGCGTCTCTCATGGCATGTGTCTGGGACCTTCGACAAGGGAGATAACTCCGGGGGGTCCTATGCTGGGACTTACCGTTTCAAGCAAGAAGAGACAGATCCTTCTAATAAGGGAACTGAGAACGCTGGAAGATTCTTGGATTCTATCTTTAAGGAATTCCCATGGATGTCTCATGGTGACATGTACACTTTGGCCGGTGTCACTGCCGTCCAGGAGATGCAGGGACCAAAGATCCCTTGGAGACCAGGTAGAGTCGACTTACCAGAGTCTGCATACCCGGGTCAAGGTAGATTACCAGATGCTGGACAAGGTGCTAATTATATGAGACACTTCTTCGATAGATTTGGATTTAATGATAGAGAGGTCGTGGCTCTATTGGGGGCTCATGCTTTGGGGAAGACTCATTTGAAGAATTCAGGTTATGAAGGTCCATGGGGGGCCGCTAATAACACTTTTACTAATGAATTCTTTATGAATTTGTTGAACGAAGATTGGAAATTGGAGAAGAACGACGCAGGAAACATGCAATGGAACTCGTCTAAGGGGTACATGATGTTGCCCGCTGATATGGCTTTGGTGCAAGATCCAAATTATTTGAAGATCGTCAAGGAATATGCTAATGATTTGGATTTGTTCTTCAAAGATTACACTAATGCTTATGTCAAATTGTTGGAGAATGGGATTACTTTCCCCAAGGACAGTAAACCATTCATCTTCAAGACCTTGGATGAACAAGATCTCTGAGGTGAGCTGAACTGGACTCGTACATACAAATATGTCATTTTATTTATTTATTTAGTCTTTTATATTTATTAAAATCAGACCTTCTCTCCGTTATATTGTATTATTCTGCGGGTAATGAATGATTGAATGGAACTCGCCTATCTAGGAAAATACAAAGAATAAGCTAAGAAAGACAGATTTGATGAAGGGAAGATTCAATTGATATTAAATCAGAAAAGTAAACCAATCAAGGGAATAATGTTTTTATCGTCTGCATCTTCATCAATAATGGCCTCTGTATCTCGCAGAATGGCACTATCAATGGCAACAAGGTCCGTATTGATTCATACTCCAACAAGACTTTTATCATCCACAACAAGAAACATGAACAAGACCAAGACTAACGAGATAATGGAAACATCAAATCTCACATGGTCCGATTTCTTCAAACTAAGGAAGCAACAGCGTAGAATCAATGTTGGTTCCTCCGCAGTAACAGCCCTTTTAGGTTGTAACATCTCATGGGCTTATTTATCCACCATGGAAATTGATCCAACACAGATGATATTCGGGTTTGACCCACTAGTGGTAGTCTCTGCAGGGCTAATTGCATCAGGTGCCTTAGGTTATCTATTTGGTCCATTGATAGGCTCACAGGTTTTTAGAGTATCTCATAGGAAATCATTGGGAGAATTTAATTTGAAAAATAAGGAATTCTTAAAACATATCATTGGTAATAGAGTCGATGCATCTTCACAAAGTTTTAGTAACCCTGTGCCCGATTATTATGGTGAGAAGATTGGGTCATTGAAGGAATATAGACAATGGCTAAGAGATTGTCATGCCTATGCAAGAAAGGCTAAAGAATTCCTATAAATAAATGATTAATCTCTTCCTAACTCCTTGGAGTTGTATTTTCCGTAAATAATCGTATATATCATGAATAATAAATATTACAAAGTCACTTAAATAAGCAAACGCTTTGTCCTACTTTTCTTAGGTGGTTTGTTATTTGTATCTTTAAAAGAAGGAGATAAAATCCATTGGTTCAAAAATTTCTTGCAATAATTCGAAATTACCAGGTTCTAATGAATCTCCATTTATTCCACCAGAGATTGACTGGTCTAAGGACCACGTATAGCCTGAGGACATAGACATCGGTGTCCCATTGAGCTGTTGAGAGGGCAAGTTCATACCTAATCTCGTAGTCACTTCCTCCGTACTCTCTGCTAATTGCGAACTAGCATCATCATAAAATGATGCAAATATATTGAATGAATTGGTATATTTGTCAATGACAAATTGCTCCAAGATATCTTCATGGATGTTCAATTTGAACTCAGAATCATATTGGCCAATGGGATATATCGTAGAATCCCAAACATCCATAAAATTAGCCCTATCTTCCTTATTGGGCATTTGATCTAAAACTGTGGCAAGTTTATTAACTAAGGGAGCTAGATCGGGTAATTGAGTTCTCTTCCTATAATCAGAATCGTTTTCATTCTCCTTATTATATTCTAATTCTGTAATTAAAAACTCCAAGATGATTTCCCATGCATCTTTATCCGCTGGTCGGTTTAATAATTTGTAACTAATCTTCGCCGTAAACATCTTCTTAAAACATCTATAATATTCAAACCCAAATTCATTGAAATAAATGGAGGATATCCCATACAAGAATTTGACAATTAAATTTCTCGCTGATACATCTAATTGTTTCAATCTCTTCATTCTTAATATGAATGTTGGGGTTAACACACAAAGTTTATTGGCCACAATTTCTACAATTCTATTCGTGTAAAATTTAGTAAATGGATTCAATATATCATTTGAGGTATCATTATAGAATAAACCATAACATCTTTGTGCCACATATATTAGCTGATCCCATAATTGTTGCATGGAGCTATGAAACTTCATGAAATTGGTATCATACTCATAAAATATCATCTTGGCATGCAATATAGCCAGTGAGAAAAGATCTAACATCCATTGAAATTCAAAATTTAAATGATTTTTATCTTGCAAATATTTTTGAAGTACTTTAAACCCATTCTCCAATTCATCCTTTAGCACTTCCATCTTAATTAAATCAACGTGCGATGGTAAATCATTACAGAGATCATTAATCTTCATTATTAAATTATCCAATTCAATAATCTTTACAAACCATGAATCCAGCTCAAGTTTGGTTCCCTTAAAAGGAAATGATTTACCTATCAAACATTCTTGTCCATTAATTAAGCACATTTTCCTATCCCAAAATAAAACATATGCCCAAATCATTTTGAAAATCCTCTCATATTCGGCTACATCCATGAACTCCAAATTGGGTCTTGTTGCCTTGGCAATCCTGAAGAACCTCCCCTCATTTTCCATAAAACAAGTCCAGTTTATACCAACTTCTTTGCAACTGGCGATAATGGTTCCCATAAGGACTTGATTTTGCTGTGCTTCTTGCCCATCTCCATCTTCTGGAGCACACCAATGATAAAATCTTAACAATATTAAACTTTGCAATTGTAATAAAGTACATTTTCTCAACGTTTTCATTTGAAATAAATATTGATTCACAATGGCAATATATTTACTAGAATCTAATGTCACGATATCCTTATATGAATCATGATTCACCTTTGAAAATTCAATGGAAAGTTGTGTTAATCTGGTCATCAATAATATAATACAATAAACAACATGATCGAATTGTTTCAAAGAGATGGTAGACTCTGTCTCCACGCGAGTGTAAAGAATATCTAATTCATTAGTTAAGATTCTCATATTAAAAATAGGGATCATATCTAATATATTCATCTCGAAAAATGGAAGAATTCTATCAAAGAAAAGTCTACGAGGTGGGATATGTGTCTTGGCGACGGTTTCCAAATCATTAAATTTGGTATTATCATTCTTTCTATATTGAGCAAATCGTTCAAAGATTGCCTTATGCGTCATTTGATGTTTTGCAAAAAAAGTACTATGGTTCCCCATAATGAAGGGAGGTCCATTAGAAGTCCCAGTGGGGTCAGAGATAGCGCCTAATTCGTGTGAAAAGGAACCCTTTTTGGCAATCTTATCATTGACATCATCGAAAGCGGATAACGTTTCAAAAGAGACTGGTAAACTGGGGTTCGTGATAGCACTATATTTCAATTTCAACTTTTCCATAGTCCTCTTGATAGCAATTTCTCTAAAGGTTAACATTGCCTTCAAGTAAGGATCTCTATGCTCCATGGAAGAATCCGTGAACAAAGAAAACAAAGTCACCGCAGATCTCTTAGTTTCAATATAGAAACCGTTAGGTATCAAATTAATAAACTCTGGCTCCTGGTGATGAATTGGTGTGATCAACTGCATCGAAGTATTTGAGACCATATCAGGAGATCTGGGGAACGCATGTCTATTTGAAGGTTTCAAGACTTTCACTCTCTTCGGCATAAACTGGTTCATGGGAACGGGTGATTCAGAGCCTGTGTCACTGACATAAATACATCGATCCCCATCTCCCAAGCGAGCACAGGTGCTGCATGGTCTTCCTCGGTCACATTTACTCTTCCTTTTCTTACAGTTTGTGCATACCACTGTAGGTCTGTTACGCTTCTTCGAGTTCTGACTATTATATTCTGTCGGGTAGACGTTTGACATAGGTTGGGCTGACCTGGCGTAGCTTTGTTATCCAGTTGACTTTTACTATTGAGCCTTTTATGATGATTCAGTTAAATAAATTTCAAGCATTTTTAAACGAGATGGATTGAAAAAAAAGTCGAAGCTCATCTTGAAAAAAAAAATAATACTTAAAGTGGTCTCTATGACTGCAGCGTTTAGATAAAACAAGTGCAAAGAAAAGGATGAACCATGCAAGGATCACACCATGGAGGAATTCAGCTGAGCTGGCTGAACTGAAGGATTGGTTTTATATGAAATCTTCGTCAGCCAAGGAGGACATGAGATCGCGAGCTATCCAAAGAGTGATGAGTTATAGAATGAAGGGCACACAGTACTTACCTCACGTGATAGATACCACAGCACAGCTGACGACGTCTATGTTACTGGATGAAGCACAAGTCTGTGTGGATGAGATGAATGTTCGATTGAGTTATATGATGTCGCTGATAAGATTTGTTAATGGGGTTTTGGATCCGACTCAGCAATCGCAATTCGCTATACCCTTACATGTCCTAGCCAAGAAAGTGGGACTGAGTTCCTGGTTTGTGGATTTGAGACATTGGGGGACTCATGAAAGGGATTTGCCCGGATTGGATATGTTACGGATGGCATGTAAGGAAGCATTGAATTGGCTATGGGATCATTATTGGAATGATGATGAATTAACTAACGATAGTTCAGATGAAGAAGAAGATGACGAGAGGGAGGAAAGTATTAAGGAGGAGGAAAGAATGAAAAGAGAATTGGAAAAAAAATTGAGTTCTACGTTGCAGCTATGGAAAAAGACCAAATCAATTTTTGTTGAAGAGAGATGGGTTTGGGAATCTGACAATAGTGTGATAAGTAGTTCAAATTTTGTTGTGGAAGAAGAGAATGGAACTTCAAACAAAAAGAAGAATTCCTCGTCATTGTCGGCAAAAGATCATATTAATTCATTTGTGTTTGAATTTCGAGAACTTTGGAGGAGCCAAGATGATAAGAGAGCTTTCATAAGAAAATGTATGGAAAATTATGACCCAATTTTGATTCAATTTTTGATGTACAAATTAAATGCATTCGATTTTGAATTAATATCTTGGATTTTGACTTCGTACAGTAATAGCACCGAACTTGATAACAAGATATTGAAGAGACAGTTTAATACCTGGAAAGGTTTAAGAGGGAAATTACTGAAAAATATTGTTGATCATTTGAATTTGAAGAAGTTAGTACATCGTTGGGATCAATGGGACGATCTGCTGACGGGGAAAAATACCTCCTATTTAAAACTTTGGATCTTACAAGAATTGTCTGCTAAGTTACAAGATTCGCAAGCGAATGGTAATTCATGGAGGAAAAAGAAGAGGAAAAGACAAGCAAATAACGAGCAAGAAGTACTGAATAAGATTTCTGATCATATTGATACTTTAAAGAAACGATTTAATGAGAGTGAAATGAGTGTCTATGATGTGTTGAAAAGTGGCCCAGTTGAATCATCTCCCAAAGTGGATGTTAAGAATGAAGTTAAAGATTCAAAAGTGAATTCCATCTTGGGTGATTTGGCCAATTTAAAGAAAAGAATGAATACTATAGAGTCAAAGGCAAGTAATAGTGAATCTATCAAACCGGAGATAAAATTATGGGAAAGGAAAACAGATTGGGAACCAACACCCATAGGAGTTCTTAGATAGTTTAATAACAACAAAATAAAATACGATAAGGTATCTTTTAGAGCATTATTCGTTTGCTTGATTTAGTGACATGTTAAAAGGTAATTTTGACAAGATATTCAAGAAAGGTTTAAACATATATAATTTCTTTTAGAACACTCAGACATCCTAGGAAGGTCTCAATAAATGAGCGGTCACCGATGGTACTAAAGATGGGTTCTTAAGCGTACCACTACCGTGGAAACTGCGAATGTTAAGGAACCAATTTTCATCATCGTGAACTAAAAGAGCTCTTATATAAATAAAATAATTTGCCAATTCCAAACTTTTTCATGGACAATCAACAAAAGATAAAAATAAAATAAAATAATGGAACAAAAAATGGAAAACATGTTTTCAAAAGAGGCTCAGAGAGTTTTGTTATCGTGTAATGAATTACACTGGCAAGAAAAGCCATCACTCTAAATAAATAGGGTGATAAAAGCGTGATAGAACCCCGTGTCGTCATGGTCGAATCGGACTGGGAAAGAAGAGACACCATTATCATCAATGCCAGATAGCAAAAACATGTTTATCCTGGTTTTTTGAACTGAATCATTGTATTTATTATTCCCCACTCATCCTTGAGTGGCATTGTTGTGTTTGCTCATGTTGAGTTTGTCTGTTTGTTTGCTTGTTTGTTTGTCTTTCTGATCTGTATGAAAGATTAGAGAAGAGACGATTGCCAATGACAGGAGTTTCTCTTGTTCTTTTTATATGTTTTTCTCGCTTAATTTTTTTTCACAGTGAAAAATTTCAAGACTGGAAAACTTTTTCAGTTAGGGCTTCTCAGGATAAAGCACACAACGTCTACCAAGCGAAACATATCGAAACCAGCTCAATTAGGCATAGCATTGAATCCACATATGATAGCTATTACATAAAATATTTTCTTGATATTCGTCAGGCAACTGCTTGAAGTCCTGTATTCTCCTCGTTGTTAACTGAAGATCCCATCCGGGTGACGCTCATCGAAGCAAATGAAATTTTTTTTTGCAAGGTTTTGACCTCATTGATGAATAACAGGCCTTTCATGACAGATTTAGCTTCACAACTTAGTAGTTATAGGCAATTAAGTGGTACCATATATATACGCTGACAATGGCTAAAGTATCGCTATCTAAGGACTTTGTTTCCGATTCAGAATCTGACTCTTCTGAAGACGAAAATATCAATTTGGACTTTGTTCCACCATCCGATTACAAGAAGGTTTCCCATTTGAAGAAGTTTAAGACGGCAAAGGGCGATAATGAAGAGGTCTGGCTCTTGAATTTTCCCAGCAATGTGGATCTTTCCAGTTTAAAAACTCTGTCCGTTCCGGAATCGACAAATGATGAAGCTATAATAAAACTTAATAAGAAGAAGTACTCTGTTTCTAGAGCAAAAAATAGCGATGAGTTCAGTAATTTGCAACTGTTAATACCTACAGAGGACAGAGAATCATTATCCATTAGCCCCAACTTTAAAAAATTCGATAAAGTTTTCACGATTAGTGAAAATACTTCCATACCGGATATCAAGTTAGAGGAAGTTAAGGTGCCTCGTAAGGATGTTCCCAAAGTGGAAGGTTTAATATTGAGACATTTCGCTACTGGTTATGACGCCGAAGATTTTGATGTAAAGGAGAGTGAATCAGCTAAAAGTGAGAAGAAACCATCCAAGAAACGTCATCATAAGGATGAAGATGGTGAAAATAAAAAGAAGAAGAAGAAGGATAAGAAAAAGAAGGAAAAGAAATAAATGATATACACCCGCATATAAAGAATAACAATTTTGTATAGTAAACAATAAAATAATTCATTCCAATTAAAGAAAATACTGAATAAGGTAATTTAACGTTAGGTCTACAAATTTTTCTTTTCTATATAACCATATCTATAGACCTTAATCAAAGACTTAGAGTCAACATGCAATAATTATTTCATACCCTATGAGAGAAATCCTTTAAGATACCAGTCATATGAGTATTTGTAATCTTCCCTCTTCTTTGTTTCTTCTTCTTTATTTCCACTCTTGTCGTTTGTCTCTTTATCGTTGCTGGATCCACACTGGCCGGTTTCAACCCCAAATCTTGTAACTTTCTTGGTAATTCTGCAAATTGTGGTAATTGGACGTTCTCCCACATCTTGACGAACTCATCATCAATCCTATTTAAATCACCACCATTATTATACCAAACATATCTTGGAGTCTTGTCCTTTTTCGTCCTCAACACCAATATCTTACTATCTTCTTCTAATTCATTAATAGTATCATCACACTGTGGCCACCCATCTTTCAATTCTTTACATGATATACCTTTAAAAGTAACTTGTGATCTCAATAGGGCTATCAATTCAGACCCAGAATGGACATCATACGTAGACACATACTTAAATGCATTTTTCTTATCATCATACGATATCTTATCCAATTTTTTCAGTAAATCCAAAATTTTATCACTAGGTTGTAAAGACAAGTAATCTGATAATTCATTCAAAGGAACGGGTTTTCCCTTCTTCTGAATGTATTCTGTAGCCCATAACAATTTGGAAGAATCATGGCTCTTCCCTATGTTATCTTGACTAGCTTGTAATGCAGCAGCGGCCAGAGAACCGGGTCTCACTTTCTTAGATGGAGAATCATCAATATCTAATTCAATCTTCGTCCCCGGAGTTTCTCCAGATTTAACGTTCTCATTCTCAGTATCATCCTCAGATGAAATCTCCATGACCTCTCTTTGCATGACCGTCCTCTTCTTATTATTCTTCTTTGGTGAAGATCCATCTATCGTTATTGTGGTGGGCTTCTTGGGAGATGTTACCTTGGGAGTGGGAAGCACTGGCGCCGTCTTCACTTTGTTCTTGAATGCATTTAAGTTGGCCAATAGAGGGTCCTTTGTGGTGTTGCGGCTTTGACTCATAGTATACTCTGCTATAGAGACCGTGGTACTCTGATGATGGTAATGTTCTTCTTCCTGGATCAGAAACGTTGTGGTTAAATGACAATCTATCACTTCTCATTATAAGGAAATGATGCCGTGTGGGACGATCGAAATTTTTAGTAATTCGAAATAATTCAAATTAATATATTTGTCAATACCATTTTATCAGTTGTCATACAGGATAGGAAGTGAGTTATTTGATAGTATAGGTAACAGCGTTATTGGGTACATAATGAATATTTCGACATCTACGTTCCAGACTTCTAGAAGGAGATTGAAGAAGATTGAAGAGGAAGAGAATGCTGCAACATTACAATTGGGACATGAATTCCAATTGAAACAAATCAACCATCAAGGAGAAGAGGAAGAACTGATCGCATTGAACTTGAGTGAGGCAAGATTAATTATCAAAGAAGCCTTAGTGGAAAGAAGAAAGGCGTTTAAGAAATCTCAGCGTATACAACAAAAAAAGAGGAAACAGCGTCAGAATGAAAGTAATAATATACACAATAACTCCACCAAGGGATCAGGCGATAGCGACAGTGACGATGCAGGTGCCATTAACCATATTAACCAAACTGACAGTTCACACATGGTGGATGAGGCACAAAGTGACGAGGATGACGATGAAGAAGATGAAGATTTCATGCACACAGAGACCCGTGAAAAGGAACTAGAATCATTAGATGTCCTGTTGGAACAAACTACAGGTGGGAACAATAAGGATTTAAAGAATACTTTGGAATATTTGACCAATTTCTCAAGATTTAGAGATCAAGAAACTGTTGGTGCAGTAATTCAATTGTTGAAAAGTACAGGATTACACCCATTTGAAGTGGCTCAATTGGGATCCCTGGCGTGTGATACAGCAGATGAAGCAAAGACTCTTGTTCCAAGTCTTAATAACAAAATATCTGACGATGAATTGGAAAGAATTCTAAAGGAACTGTCAAACTTGGAAACGTTGTATTGAGTTATAGATTTTATGAAAAAATAATAAAAAATAAAAAAATGAAGTAATCTATCTATATATGCTGGTTCATTGATTTTGATCTATTCATATTTGAGAAATCTTTTCCCACTCCCATTCTTCCACCATTTCCGTAAGCAACTTATTTCATTCAAGTCAACGCTGTATTCTCCATGAGGATCACAGACACATCTTTGTTTTAATTTCATATAGTAAGCGCTTGGACATGTATAGAATGGATCATGTTTGTATCCTATTTCATCGAAATGTATAATTTCGTCTCGATTTAATAATAATGCTGCTGCAATTGTATGCACTGGGGCATCACCCCATCTTTCGTAATAGAATCCACCTTTAGAATCTAAAAATTCAAAATATCTCTTGTATCTATCACTTCTAAAGAAATTTAAATCTCCAATTTCGAAATTGGACCAAAAATGGCAAAGGTTGTATTCTGTATTGGAATCAATTATATTTACTTGGTTCCCAATTATTTCTGAATCTGTCAAAAACTTATGAGCATTGTTTTCCATATCAATATCTTGCTCGTTTTCGTCAAGGTACATTTCTATATTTTCCCATAAAGTTGGAATAGTATCTTCGTATTCATACATTGTTATCACAAAGCCATATTTCTTTTGATACTTCCTCATGATATAGAATGGATCATAGGGGAAATCACAAAAATATTCGACACCTGGTTCCACCCTAAAATAATAATCGTATCCCTTAAGAATGTCTTGTCTGAAAAAATACCCAGAATTAAAGCGACACATATTTCTATACGACTTGACACCACCATATAGTACACCTTTATCTTCCATTACTTTCAACCTCTCTTCGAACAATGTTTCGTTGATCCATGATGGGCGGTTCCAATCCTCTTCGGGAATTAATGCATATTGAGTTTTACCACTTGCCATGGCGGTTGTTGCGTCTATAAATTCATCACTGAAGGGAACATCATTCAAGAATGTCCAATCGTATGCAAAATGCTTATCAAATCTATCTTCGAGGGATCTCATCGATCCCAATGCTTCCTCCAATTCCCAATTTCTTACTAACATTAAAATGGTAGCATTTTCTTTCTGGCTCCCAGTTTCTGCTATTTCCATCTTAGCGTTCATTAAGTTATCATCGTAGGAGTTTGTGGATAATTTTGGTCTTCCTATAAATGTTCGCCTTCGTACTGAATCAAACCTGGAAATAGAAGTACTGGACTTCCGAAAGAGCTCCTCTTCCAGTTTACTTCTTTGATTGCCGTATTTGAGCTTCACAAGTCCCGCAGTTACCACCAGAAGAAAGATGAGACGGTAAATATGCGACCTCACCATGCTAATTTATCCCCGTCACAACTTGACACAATGGTCAGAAAAGTTTCACTACTAGGTCTTTTTGGGAAATTTCAAACCGATTCGATTTTGCCGCCATTCATTTTTTCTAACGTTACGTATTTAAATACGACAATGGCAAATCATTCTATTTATAAATTAGCTAACGGTGGCGTGACGTTATATATATAATACATGTTATTATATGATCTATCATAGTCTCAAGCTCTCGTATTCCTCATCCTCGTGTGCAATGGGACCTGCTTCAGGTTTCTCGTAAATGGGCAGACTGGCACTGTTGCTGGTCTTCACAAACATGGAGGTAATTCCACCCTTTATAACGCCACCTTGAGGCTTCTTACTTGCATCAGAAAGGAAAGTAACAATGTCCTGGATATTTGATATCATCTCATCAACGCTGTGCTTAGAGATCTCCCCAATTTTGATGTTCAAACAGTTATCATCGTTTGGAACATAGCAGGTATTCTTACATATACTTCTTAATTGAGCTCTCACATATATCGGATCACATTCCTCCTCCATTTTTTGACGTCTCACCTTGACAGCCTTGGACATTCTTATCATATAAGGCATCTTCTTACTCCCGTGGAAGAATCGACTACCTAGGATATTTGGAAGTAAATGATGTACTCTATAATCAGCGACAATGACATCAAATTCTCTATATAAATGATTCAACTTGGCACCTTTAAAACGACGTTTGAGGTTCTTAACAGTTATTATCTCTTTGAACATTTCATGTGTAGCTTCATCCTTCTCTAGTGTCTCCCTATATAATGTGGATGGATCCTTGGTGATTAGCAAAATTCTAAGATCCTTTGGTTTATACAATTTGCAAAATGTTAGTGGTATGATTCTTGGAATGTAATCTTTTTTAAGACCCATCCTCTTTCCTGTGTTTATCACCACCTGGATATCTTTATCATTAGATAATTTGGGATCGGTTTCGCAATGCGCTATCAAGGAGACTAGTGCTTTCCTCGGAAGACCATTTTTAGATTGATCAAGTTCAAGAGAGGCTTGCATCTTTGGTCCAGTTTGGTGAGGTTTGTTTGTGAGACTAGGTCAATAGAATTGCTCTTCTTCAAAGTTTTGGTTTAGTATTCACTAGTGATGAGTTGAAAAATTTTCGTACATATTTCTGTCATAATGAGAAATTTCACTGGGAGGAAAATTCGGATTGCATAGTCAAAGAAATCATCCATAGTATACAACATTTATTTACACATACTTTTTAATATTGAATTTTCGATTTGGATATAGAAACAATTTACAAATTATCTAGTTAAAAACAATAAAGAGTGTTTATATGTTTTGGTGGAAAATAAAGTACGACTTACAAGTTTTAATGTATGAAGACAATTGACCTTTTCCATATAGTACTTCGCTTAAGTGAACAAAGTAGCAATGTCAGATGGCAATTCTTCAATTTGAGTAGAGTAGAACTTTTCCAATTCTCTCATAGCTCCAACATCATCATTGACAACAAAGTTGATAGCAACACCCTTTCTACCGAAACGACCACCTCTACCAATTCTATGGATATAGTTTTCCTTGTTGGTTGGTAAATCGTAGTTGATAACCAAGGAAACTTGTTGGACATCGATACCTCTAGCCAACAAATCGGTGGAGATCAAGATTCTGGAAGAACCACTTCTGAATTCCTTCATAATGGTATCTCTTTCTTGTTGTGGTAAATCAGAGTAGATGGCAGAGACGGTGAAGTCATCAGCGGTCAACTTTTGGGTCAATTCTTCAACCTTTCTTCTAGTGTTACAGAAAATAACAGCTTGAGTAACGGAAATGGAATCGTACAAATCAGTTAAACATTCGTACTTGAATTGTTCTTCTTCGACGTTAACGTAGAATTGCTTAATACCTTCCAAAGTCAATTCATCCTTCTTAACCAAGATTCTGACTGGGTTTCTCATGAACTTAGTGGTAACTTCCAAAACATCTCTTGGCATGGTAGCAGACAATAAGACGACTTGAGTAGTTGGTGGCAACATGGTGAAAATTTGGTAAATTTGTTCCTTGAAACCAGAAGACAACATTTCATCGGCTTCATCCAAGATGAACATCTTGATGCTGTCAGTTCTGAATCTACGTCTTTGAATGTTATCGAAAACACGACCTGGAGTACCGACAACGATTTGAGCGTCTCTCAAACCTTCAGCATCTTCAACGAAGGAGGTACCACCAATACAAGCGTGAACCTTAACATCCATGTGGAAAGCTAAAGCCATGACGACCTTTTGAATTTGTAGAGCCAATTCTCTGGTTGGGGCCAACATCAAAGCTTGTGGAGCCTTAATGGAGGTGTCAATTCTTTGCAAAGCAGCAATGGAGAAAGTACCAGTCTTACCAGTACCAGATTGAGCTTGAGCTAAGACATCGTGACCTTCAATAATTGGCATAATAGCTCTTTGTTGAATAGCAGATGGGTCTTCGAAACCGTAACCGAAAACACCTCTCAACAATTTTTCGTCCAAGTTCATATCATCGAACTTGTAGACGACCTTGTCGTAGTTGGTTTGGATTTGAGATTCTTCAATATCAGTAATACCTTCAGTGGACATATTGGGTGGTTTTTATATAGTCACTACTCTTACAGATTTTAGAATAAAAGCAAGATATAATAAGATCTCAAGACGAGTTAAAATCTATGCTGTATAAAAAGTATCCCATTAAGGTCTCAACTTGTAGTGAGTGATGATGGTAGGACTAGCATTGATTTTCCCCCAAGCAACGTTATTTTTTCAAGAAAATTTTTTCACGCACTCCTTACGGTCGCTGACGTTTTTGGCGACGGAAAAACAAAATAATAATAATATTCGTTGCAATTGATACTTTTGATTACGTAAAGTCATATTTCTATTATGTTTATAAAATTTATCAATTCATTTATCCAAAATGGTATATATCATGAGCTCGTTACTCTTCCACTGAATACTCGAAAATGCTGTCAGGGAAGCTTCTTTCAACATGAGAAAGATAATCTGTACTTTCCCAGTCGAACTTGAAATTAGGAACATCATCTCCTTTCTGTTCCTCTTCCTTTTCTTTATCTTGTTTATCGTTTGTGGTAGAGGAAGAGGTTTCAACCTTTTTGTCTTCAGAATCAACAACGGACTTTACAGTTTCGTCTGGCTTAATTTCAGTCTCTTCAACTGGAATAACTACCGGTTCAGGTGTTGGACTTCTTATTCTACGTTCTTCTTCTTGCACTTCATCCTCTCTTACATCTTCCTCAACCTGTTCGGTATCAATGACTTCTTCCTCCATATCTTCAATATCCTCTGTCGCTGAATCCTCGGGGATTTCATCGATAGGTACATCTTCGCGTGGCACATCCTTGTTAATGAAGGTCGTCAACCATTCTTTGAAATCCAGGGGAAGTGGTTCCTTTGGTGGCTCAGGTTCATGATATTCTTGCTCTTGCTCCTGTTCTTGCTCTTGCTCTTGGGGTTGTTGTTGCTGTGCCTGTTCTGGCTGGTATTGGTTTTCAGTTTCTGGTTCTGGTGGATTAGTGTAATTGTCATTATCATTATTAATATAGTCATTGCTTTCTTGAACGTAATCCTGGTTATTATCATTAGCGTTATTATCATTAAATTCTTCATGATACTCTGGTTGCACTTGCACATTTTGAGAATTGTCCTCAAAGTGCTCATCATTTAGATGGAAATTAGCCAATTGATGGGCTGGAACAAACTCTTCATTGAATTCATCATGCATTTCCTTCCATTGATAAGCATATTCATTTTCAAAACCAACTCTCCAAGGTTTATTAGTACCAATGAAATGAACCAATTTTATTCTATCAGAGAAGTATTTCATAGCGGGTGGACATTGATATCCATGATTAGGGGTCGTCACGTTGAAAAGGAATGGTAATCTTACCCATTCTCTTGGGAATGCATATCTCTTGTCCTCGGGAGCACAATTGGGGTTAAAGAATTGATTCAAGATACCTTGATCTGCACCATCGATGGATACTTCATTAACGATGAACAATTGCAGTTCGGAAGCGATCTGCTTGTTTGGTATAAGCATCATGACACCACTGTTGAACATATCGGGCCAGCCGATATCGGGGACAGCACCAAGTTGGTTTTGCTTTTGTTCTGACATTAGATGGAAGATGGTTAGGAAGTCATTACTCATGGGTAAGGTGTCTGCATCCAAGTATAATACCTGATCGAATTGAGTCAATTCCCATAAACGAGCTTTCACTAAGGTGAATGATAATTCTGGTCTTTGCAAAAGGGTCAAGTTGTCATTATTATTGGCAATGATGAAATTCGTATGATTCAAGGCATCAATTTGAATTATTTCAGAGAATAGAGATGAAAGGAGGAATTTAGTTTGTTCACAAAGAACGTCCTGGTAAAGCGATTTAGTAATCAGTAAACATGTTGTGAATTTATCCTGTACACGAGCTTGTTGCAACAGTAGATTAATCTTATAACCAAGAGTGAATACCCCTGGTAAATAATCTGCAGAGTACAATAACGTGGCGATAGCTAATTTGGGACCCATAGCGAGACCTGTTTTCTTATTGTTTGGGTAGTAGCAGCAACTTCAGTGAATTTCTGAGGCCAAGATGGAGGTATATCGAAGGGAGCAGCGAGAACAATGGAGAGAGCGGGTAGTGAGAACAGAAACAAGCAACGGTACCTGGCCTCCTGAGGGCTTATATAGTCTAGCGGTGCTTGACAGAGGTTCAAGAAGCTGTTGATTGTGTGTTGACAGTTTGTTGCGTCCCCGCCAAGTTAAGGTGTCTGTCCCTAGACCACCCCGCACATGGACCGAGCACATCCGGATACGGTCAACGGTCGGTTGCCCCTTACTCTGTTGGCAGCACTCGACCCAAATGGGAAACAACGTTACACTGTGACAGATCCACAGCAGATCCGCAACACAGCAGTGGACGGGACTACACAGATGTATATACACAGAGAGAGACGTCGTCAGGGAATGACACAATTATTATAACCTAATATAGATAGTACCTAGTACGTATGCGGAAGGTGAGATGTATGTAGTCTTAAGTAAAAATTAATACGAGCGCACTAGCGCCACTATCCTCTTAACGGGAGTAAGACCAGACGTTCTTCAACAAACCGTCGTTTTGAGCCAAACGGTTCAAAGAGTCATCAGCTTCACCTCTGGCTCTGACGTTACCGGACAAAGCGTAGGTAATGTATTCACCTGGGATGGCACGGCCTTCTTCGTCAACCTTGGCAATGTTGATTTGAACAGAGGCGTGATCGTCAGCCTTGATGATTCTGTTGGTAGCAGAACACTTTCTTGGAACATAAAGTTCGACCTAGTTAAATATTGCTCTTGTTAGTAATTTTGAATCTCGTTTCAAGATTAATGAATCGATGGATAACTTAATGGCGTTTAATACAATATGTGCGTTTTTTTCCTGTCCTGGTTCCTATCATTCTTTCTTAGCATTCAATTATTGGGCCCGCATTCTTGCTTCCATTTCATGCAACTTTCACTGGTATGAAAACTTCAAAAATAATGTCCTTTCCACAACAAAGCTGCTCTCACGGTATCTCATTTATTGCTTTCAGTGGTATTATTAACACATGTGGAATGGGAACGGTAGTCCTTCTAACCAATTTTCCTTGTATTCTCAAACTATCCTATCACATCTTCAATAATTTCCTTCATGATATCACATACTAATTGACCCTTATCGTTTTCCATATTGGCTTGTCTTTCTTTGTTATTATTCTTGAAGATTTGGCAAATTTAATGGTACTAGTATTACTTCATCTATCATTATTTTTAATATTGTTAATCTCGAATTTTCCACTTGTTCGGGTAAACTTTCACTGTTCCAAAAAAAAATTGATGGAAAGCAATAAAATTGGAAATCTATATTTTTTTGAATGTATGGGTTTACCAAATGGTGTCTGGGCTCAAAAAGTATTTGACTGCTTCTTTTGATTGAAACATTTGTAATATCTTACTTGGCAGATAGGTAGAAATTTATTACTTATGACTAAACTCTAGATAACACACATACACTTTCTACATGATGAGTTTGTGGGAAGAAATCAAATCCTCTCAAACTTTCAATCTTATAATCTTTACCCTTTTCGGTCTCCTTTATGAAATATTCCATATCTCTAGCCTGTGAGTGTACATTACAGGATATGTAAACAATACGAGCAGGATAATACTCAGCCAATTGCTTTAAGAATAACTCATCACATCCCTTTCTTGGAGGATCCAAGATGACTGATGTTTTATCATTTGGTGTATCAATAGATTCAAAAAGCTTTTCAGCCTTACCAGCAATGAATTTACAATTTTCAATACCATTGGCCTTGGCGTTCTTCTCAGCAAATGATACACTATCAGCTGATATTTCAACACCAGTGACCTTATCAACACCCTTAGAACTGCATATACTAAATAACCCGGAACCACAGTATGCATCAACCAAGTAACGTGGCTCACCCTCTTTAGAATTTGGAAGTTGTAAATTTTCACGCACATACTTGGTGACAATTGGCAAGATAGAATTATTGTTTTGGAAAAACTCACCGGATGTGAATTTGAATGTGTATCCATCCACATATTCCGTTACTATTTGTCTCGGATTGGTAACACAAGTCTTTGCAAGCTTCACCCCATGCTCCTTGTCATCCACTAGTATGTAACTTATCTTCCCATCTTCATCTCTTGAACCTTCTTCTAATTGCTCTTCCACTTCCTTAGAAGGATCTAATATAATTGTATTCTCTCTCAATAAAATAGTTGCACCTTTCTTGTAATTCTTAAATTCTTTTTCAAATCTCTTTCTTTCATTCGTAAGACCTTGATTTATTATATCGGTTGCCAAGGCGCACTCTTCAATATCCAAAATAGAAGCATTGCCTCCTTCATTGATAGTTTCCTTTCTCCATTGTGGTCTCCCCTTCTGACCAAACCCAAGTGGTGGTCTAACTTCCAAAGTCTTTAATCTTCTGGGCATATCGAAATGTGGGGTAATCTTGGTTCTATATCCATATTGTAATGGTGATGCGACAGTTTCGCCAATCTGAGGTAACAAATTATCTGCTAATAACCTTGGTGCAAAATACTTATAGGCGTTCGAAACAGTGTTCTTCTTAATCTTTAATTGTTCTTGATATTCCAAGAAATCGAATTGACTACCAGATGATTTACCAAAATACCTATCTTTTATTAAATCATCTCTTCTAATGGGCGATTTCACTTTCACATTCAACAGGTCACTTTCCACATAATGAGGATGTGTCTTGAAAACTTTGATGTCCACTACATCGCCAGGTAATCCAAACGGTACCACTACGATCTGTTTCTTCTCTGTCTCCACAGGATTGGAAATTATAGCTAACCCATCACCGTTAGAAGTTAAAGCCAAGATCTTGACATCTGTAACCTCACGGTGATACTTTGAAGCAATGGGACCATTAACTTTAGGGAAATCGTTCAGAATGGCAGTTATGTCATTTTGAACATCGTCGCGCTTCAGATTGTGTTGTGCGAGTAATTCATCGATTTCCAGTTGTAAGATACCCAATGGAGATGTAGGATCCACTTTCTTAGCTTTGTATCTTTTCAGCTTAATCTTTTTAGCCTTTTGAGCAGGTTGTTCTGATGTTATAGTTCTCTTAGGAACGGTTTCCGTAGACATTCTTGTTGAGATGGGAAGTTGATAAAATCTTGGTCTTGGTGCAAAAGATAATTTCAAGAACGTTTGAAGTGACCCTCTTTTAAAAATATTCATGAAATAACGGTATTAGAAAGAGCATTCCATATTATTTTCCATCTTTCAGATTTTTGTTATTGTCCTTTCGAATTTTCAGCTCATCGAATTTTTTCGAGGACGTAGACCATGACAAAAAAACATTTCGGCGGCTAATGAAATTATAGTCTGCAACGGTGACAGGAACAAAACCCCGAATCACACCATCTTATCAAGTGGGGACAGGATAATACGAACAGCAACGAATTTATATATGCTCGTTCTAGAATCTATGACAAAGAAGAAAATGGAATATATATTAATTTTTATTGGCATCATAAATATAATCAGAAGTATAGGGTAATTAATTATTAAACTGCGAAACAAGAGTAAACTGTTGGGAGCAGACAATTTCAATGTAGAAAATGACAGTAACCAACCCTCTCAAAATAAAGAAGAATATTAACACCATTTCATGTATTTACATTAAGATACATTTGGGATTCTTAGTCCTTTCGTCTTTATCTAACGTATCTGTACTACTACTTTCCTTAATTCCAGTTGGGGTAGGACCTTTCTTTTTGCCAGAATATCTTAGTAGTGTTTTCTTCAATAAAGAGTTTGTATTAGAATGCTTCCCTGCATATAATGAACCCGCTAGAACCGTTCTTATTGCAACGGTAAACACATCCTCTACATTCTGCCTCGTCTTGGCCGAACATTGAAGGTGAGCTAATGCACCCAGCTTTTCAGCTAACTGTTCTGCTTCCTTTGGGTCCACAAGAGTGTCTGTATTCTCGTTGGAATCATAGAGATCTGATTTTAAGCCAACCAATATAACCGGCGTCTTGTAACAAAAATGTTTAACTTCAGGAATCCAACTCCTCTTGATATTCTTCAAAGATGTAGGGTTAGCAACAGAATAACAAACCAGAAGTATATCAACATCTGTATATGAAAGCGGCCTCAACCTATTATAGTCCTCTTGCGCAGCTGTATCCCATAGAGCTAACTCAACAACTTCCCCGTCAGGTCCTTCAAAATCTGTAACATAATTCTCGAATACAGTGGGTATATCACCCGTTGGGAACTCCCTTTGGACGTAAGATATCAGTAGACAAGTCTTTCCGACACCTTCATCACCTACAATAACTATTTTCACGTGAAAATCTGGTAAATTATTGGTTCTTTTCATTTGATCATAACTCGGTAATGTGGATAAAGTTCTATCGAATGCCCTCGACAGGCCGATGGGATACTGGTCCTTAGGCGTTGGTGTTAGTGTTGCTGTTGTAAATTGCTCCTCGTAACTGCTTTTCGATTCCGATTCAGTCATTTTCAATTCTGCCATGTACTGTAAATGGTAAGCTTCACTCCTTTTTGAAGTAGATCGCTCTGTATTGTCTATATTGTCTTCAATAATTTTACTTCGAAGGGTTATTTTTCAAGAAGATTCATTATATAATCCCTTGACCAATTGTTTTTCGGTGGCTCTATAGCGCCGGGATTTTTGATACTTTGGCATTGAGATAATTTTACTATAGATGAAATGTAAACAAACACTTCAACATCAAGTAATGAAAGATCTCATTCAGATAAGAAAGTAATATCCATAAAAGTTATAGAGGTACATGGCTCCCATAATAAATTGCCTTATGGATAAGCTGGTGGACCTTTGCGTCACACTTACATTGCATACCTCGTTGGAGGAAGATAACAAAGCAAAACGTGATGACGTTAAGAGCATGATCAAAACTAAATTTAGTAATCAATTAGCAGACTTCCTTGATCCTCAAAATATATCTAATATTTTATTTATTGCTGAAGGAAAAGATAACCACCTTCCCTTTATCACTGTGGATATTAATCAATTATCACCAAAGGAAAACGGGGACTTCTTAATTGAACGCACAATACTGATCTTAAAAAGTAATGAAATGTTAGATGAAGACTCAGAATTGGATTCACAACTTAGTATTTTTTATTTCCCCAAAAACATCGACAGCCAAGCTTTAAGTCGAATGATTAATAATGGTATTGCAGCTATGCTTGATTTACTATTAAAATATGAGCCTGAGCTGTACTCAGGTGACGCAATAGTGAATACAAAGAGTAAAATTCACGAGAAATCCACTTCTGTTTGTAATTTAGGAACCATAGAAGAAACACCGAGGCTTCTTAAAGATATTAATCCAAGGATTAGAAAACTGGTTGTTGATGGAGCCACACCAGAAAACTTTCATGATTATATAACCGATACAGAGTTAAACGACCCCAGCTTTCTAAACTCCTTACAAAGTGAGGTAAACAAATGGCATCAATTGACAAACAAGACAATTAATATACCTATCGATTTAAAAGATTATTCAATCTCAGAACAAATTGAATTTCTACGAAGAATAGAAAATACTTTAAAAAATATATCAACCGAACTGGAAAGTTTTGACGTAAGATTGATTTTGGCATTATTGTTTGAAACCAATCGAATAAGAGACACTGATAGTTTCTTCCCAGTCATTGAGTTGAAACAACGGATACGAACGGTTCAAGATGATTTACAATTCCTCAATAGCATTCCACTGAATGATTTATATTCTTGCACTTTGCCTAATCAGCTTCTGGAATTGTTACCACGCATAGAAGTGGCATTAAAAAGAATTAAAACTAAACCTTATCCAATTAAACAATTCTTAACATTACTTCAAAAAGTTACCGTTGACATTATCAAGAAAATGAAATCTTTCTCACACAACATTTTTAGTTCACCATACTCTGACTTTTTGAGTTTAATTGAAACTGATAACTCCATTTTAAGTAAATGGGAAGAATCCATTTATGATTGTCTTTTATTGTTAAGAGAGCTGAGCAGAAAATCGTCAATTAATATTGCAATCCCTTCCCCCACTTCTTTTACAATTGAGCCAAAGGAGCTTCTATCGCACATTCGCTCATTTAGAGAAGAGCAAAATAAATTTGCAATGAGCTTGAAGAAAATAAATTATTCAAACTACAAGGAGGATTTGGAGCATATCTATGACCCTATACGGTCCTTAGATATAACTTCACCAAAATTTACCTTCGACTGGAATAAAAGTCAGGAAGATTATAGAAAAAGATTAACCAAAACTGAAATGAAGGTGTGCTCTTTTCTTGAAGCTTCACTTCAAAATTCGAAGTCCTCTGATGATATGCTTAAGACATTATTAAAGTATAAGCCATTAATTAACTTGAGTTCATTAGTTAGAACTAAAGTAGTTAAATACCAACAATTAGTATTAAACTCAGTAAAGGAGGAAATTGAACATTTAGAGACAAGACTCCAGAAAACTAAAACGGTAATTGACGTACAAGATAATACAATATTGAGAGACATACCACCAATTGCGGGCATTATTGGTGAATATATGCAATTCAAAATCCGAATAGATAAGTCAAGACAGGACCTTCAAAGAATTCTAGGTTCTGAATGGCAAGAAACGCCAGATGGGTCTGCTTTGGATCATAGGTACAGTTTGCTTGAACAAAACCTCAACTTTAAGGATGTATTAGGAGTATGGATTAAATCATTTCCACTGAACATTGATACAGAATTGAATATTCCCATTATTAAGTTATTGGATAAAAAAAACCATGATTCCACAATATATGAACTACATACTAATTTTGAGTTCTCTATGGGGTCAACCTTTAAAGAAGTTAGACGTCTTCGTTTTATGGGCTTTGATCTCCCGAGCAATGTCCTCCAAGTGTCTAAAAATTATAAGAAAATATATCCACACGCACTTCTGCTTCATGAACAGCTCCAAACATTTCTCTCTCTAATATCCGAGCTTACCAATAGAAAATATACCAGCCTGTTGTACAAGAACGAAATTGAAATCATTTGGTCCCTTCTAGTAATCGCCTTAAAAACAACTTGGTCGTCTTTATTAGATAAAGACATCCTCGAAGATCGTATAGGTACCACCACCATTATATTAAGACTTGAATCTAGTATCTCAGACCTAATTAAGCGATTCGACAGTTTAAGCATTTTCGAGATAAAACTTGAGACGATATTTCGCGGTATAAAAGATTCCTGTTATACAGAAGAAAGGTTTTCGAAATTTACACACGACGTTAAAGGGATACTAAATGATTTATTTACATGTAACATTGAAAGTGTTCCTGAATATTGGAATTATATCCAAACACTAATTGATAATGTACTATACGGAAACCTCAAAAAAGCTCTTAACATATCTTTGTTTTCCCAACAAAAATTGGTTCTTAATTTTAGAAATCAAAATATTGATATAACACCATCCTTGAAAAACGTCAAGACAATTTGGATACGAGAACTGGATTGTCTCCTTTTACGTGCATCTAGTATTCCCCAGTTGTTGAATACACCTGATTCATCAGAGCAGGAAAACAGATTTTTGAGCATCTATAAACATTTAAAAAATGATATTCGAAACATTTTAGATAATATCGAACTGATATTTCAACAAAGTAATCTGTACGTCGATAAATGGGTTTCACATTTGAATTTGTGGCAAGTAAGTGAGTCAGCGATAAGGGCTAATATTGCCGACAGTTTGGGCACTTGTTATTTATTCCTTTCTGGCCTTTTACTCTCTAGAGCAAAATTTGAACGGTTACAAGATGAAAATTGCATATCCCCCATACTCGAAATGGAAATCCAAAACGCTTACATTTATATTTCTGCAAAATATGATTGCTGGCAGGACCTATTGTCTAATGAATTACTTACTCTTTACTTGAAAGAAACTGCTCCATTTTTGAAGCACATTAATGGCAGTGTCAAGAAAATCGAATCTCTGAGATTGAATGTGAATTCCTTAGACGCAATCTATGATCTCGCCACTGCGTCAAATGTCATCAATGAGAATGCCTCAGAAAGAATTGATCAAGTAAGCATATTTGCCAACACTCATAAACTCCTTCTAAGAGTTCGAGCTGACCTTCCTGCAAATTATATACCCATTGAACAAATAGAGAATTACCTCGATATGCTAACTGAAAATACACACAAACTACAAAATTATCTTCAGGAAAAAAGAGATGATACCTTACACACCTTAGAAATTGAAATTGATCACATCAATGATCTTTCAAATGCCCTGTTGCATGACTGGCTCCAAAAGAAACCCGTTTCCGAGGAGATTACTCCAGATATGGCTTTAGCAACCATAGAAGTGTTTCTGGAATCCTTTGAAAACGTAGCATCTAGGAGAAGGCAGTTGATAACCATCAAAAAATTACTTCTTCTGCCATTAATGGATCCCAAGGAATGCACCGACTGTATCGCAGATATTCATCAATACAAAAATATGTGGGTTTCTATCAAGGAGTTATGGGAAAAACTCGAGAAATTGTTAGCCAGAACATGGAATTCAATAAGTTTACCCGATCTCTCTCTTGAAATATCCTATCTTTCCAAACTTACCGAAACTATTAACCCAACAATAGCCAAATTTGAACTTTTTCAATCCATAAAGACCAAGGTGGAAATTATCAACACTTGGAGAACTCTGTTAAGTGATTTGAAAAATCCTGCTTTGAAGCCAAGGCACTGGGGGCAATATTTTAACGAATTATCTGGGAACATAATAAGCGAGGCAAATCTAGAGTCGTTTTCATTCACATTAAATGATATTGTGTCCGTTAATATCAACGAATATGAGCCAAAAATCAGAACAGTAATACGAAATGCTCAGAATGAATTTGTTGTTGAGGGCTCCTTGAATCGGATAAAATCATACTGGAAAAATGCTAAGTATACATTCTCTGAACATTCTTCTTCAGTACGGCTTGTTCAGGAGTGGGATAGTATCCAAGAATCCTGCAGAAATAATCTAGATGAACTGGCAGCAATGAGAAACTCTCAGTATTTTCAACTATTTCAACAGCTTTGTTTAGAGTTGGAATCTAAATTAACACAATTTTCTGAATTGCAATCATTGTGGATCGAATGTCAATTTTATTGGTTGGATCTATATGGTATAATTGGCAATAACAAAGAAATGCAGACTCTATTGCCACTAGAAACGTCCAAGTTTAACTCGGTAACTACTGACTTTAAGAATTTTACCACGAGGGCATTTAATTTGAAGGCAAGTGTTGACATATTGCATATTCCAGGGATTATGGAAACGCTCAAACTTGTACTTGCATCCCTGAATTTAATAAGAAGCTCCTTGAACGATTTTTTGGAGAAACAGAGAACATATTTTCCTCGTTTCTACTTTTTAGGTAATGAGGAGCTATTAAAGATAATTGGCTGTAGAGGAGATGTTTCAAGTATCTCAAAATACATGCCTAAATTATACGGTAGTATCTCATCGTTAGTAGTAGCTGGCAATGTTGTAAAGGGAGTAGTGTCTCCTGAAGATGAAACACTACCATTAAACAATCCCATTAACCTATTGGCGTTCAATAACTATTATGAATGGTTAAATCAACTAGATATGGAAATCAAACTATCAATAGCTTCTCAGATCTCTACATGCTTAGAGAAATCTTCTAACCTTTTAACAGGTTTGCAGGTGTATAAATTAATTCAAACTCATATCTTTCAGGCTGTTCTAGTGACAATTCAGGTTAAATGGACCAATTATATTGAACAAAATATTGAAGCTTCCAATCTATCAGAATCAAGACAACAACTTGAAGACGTTCTCAGTTATCTTACCAGGAAACTTGAAGAAGAAGAAAACCCCACGAAGAAAATGGCGTTACGCTCCGCCATAATTGAGCATATTCATTTCGGTCAAATAATGGAAGAGGTGATAGCTTCCAACTCTGTTTCTAATCGCAGAGCATGCTTTTCAAGGCAGCAGAGATATTATTACGAGACAAGTGTAGAAGATCCACTTTTAAAACTGATAATAAAGCATGATTCTCATACGAATAACTACGGATTCGAGTATCTTGGTGTCCCGGAGAGACTAATTTATACACCTATTCTAAAAAATGGTTTCTTGTCTCTAAACCTATCTCTACATCAAGGTTTCGGTGGATGCTTTTTTGGGCCAGCTGGAACAGGAAAAACCGAGACAGTGAAGGCGTTAGGTCAAAATCTAGGACGAGCAGTTACCGTTTTTAATTGTGATGATTCCTTTGATCATCAGAGTATATCAAGATTACTAGTAGGTATTTCTCAAATTGGAGGGTGGGGCTGCTTTGATGAATTTAATAGACTTGAAGAGGACGTTTTAAGTTCTGTTTCTAGCCTTATTGAAGTTGTTCAAAATGCCATATTTAACAAGGCAACTATGGTAAGCATGATGGGGAACGATATCCCGTTCAATTCACATACAGCCTTATTTGTAACTTTAAATCCAAATTATGCAGGAAGGTCAGCTTTGCCACAAAATTTAAAAAAAATGTTTCGTGAATTCTCAATCCAAAAGCCGGATACGTTAATTATTATTCAAGTCATTTTAAGTACTATGGGATTTACCGATGCAAATATACTGGGAACAAAAATTTCTGAGTTTTTGAATACCTTAAGCGAAGAATGCAGCAACCAAAGGCATTATGACTTTGGGTTGAGATCGATAAAGAAAATGTTCAGGACATACTCGGCTCTTATAAACGAAACCTCTACTGTACCAGATAGGGAGAGTATTTTATTGGAAAGTATAATACGCGTAATAAAACCGTCATTAAACCGAGACGACCAACATATTTTTATCAGAACTTTAGAAAAGATATTCAATATCTCGGGGCAAGAGGCTCAAGATCTACAATTTGAAACAGTATTGCGTGACACCTGTGTTGAAAAAGGTTTTAGTCAGTCGTTAGATTTTACAACTAAATGTAAACAACTTTATGATACCCAAAAAACTGAACTTGGTATTATATTAGTTGGATCAGCAGGAATTGGGAAAACAACTGTTTTAGACACTGTATTATGCTCCATGTTCAAAGTTGACGGTATCAAAAATGTTGTTTATACAATTGATACTAAAACTTTATCGAAAGAAGAATTATATGGTCATATGAATAAAGCAACATTAGAATGGAAGGATGGTGTTTTTAGTTCTATTCTCCGAAGAATAATCGATGACCCAACTAATGCTTTATCAGAATCAAGAATATGGATTATCTTCGATAGTGATATTGATCCGGACTATACCGAATCACTCAATAGTGTCTTAGATGATAACAAAATATTCACATTACCAAATGGGGAAAGAATGAATGTCCCAAATAATGTCCATCTAGTATTTGAGACATCTGATCTTACGTACACTACACCTGCGACTCTGACCAGATGTGCAATTATATGGTTTGCTCACAAACTATTTACCTCATTTGAATTATTTGAAGGAAAGCTTGAAATGGGAATCCAGTATTTGATGGAACGAGCTGAAGGGGACTCAAAATTGCTAAATGATATGATTCGTATTATAAAGTCAATATTAAGCGAGGAAAAGCTTTTGACGCTGATCGAAGAAGCTGAATCATATTCTTTTATTCTTGGGTTAACTATTTCAAGCAACATCATAGCCACTGCCAATTTATTGATCCAATTTCTTGATACCTCATTAGACTCCATTTCTACCATTTCTGATATCCCGCCACAACGGCTGGAATCATATATTTCCTTGAAGATTCAACAGATACTTATAATGACATTTGTTGGTGGTTGTGATTACAATTCCAAATTACGCTTCTCGAAGCGCTTGCAAAATGTGCTAGACACACATTACGAAGAACTTCCGATGAACTTAATAGTATCTGCCAATTCGAAGCCTGTATCTATTAAATCAATTACTCCGGAATCACATCTTGAAATGCATGAAATATTGAAATCCGATGTTATTATTCCAACGATAGAGACGGTATACTATGAAAACTCGATATTTGAACTGTTGGGTTCCAAAGCTCCCATAATAATGTGCGGACCACCAGGATCAGGTAAAACTATGCTATTGAATAATGTTCTAAAAAGATCCAAGAAGTACCGTATCGTCGGAATAAACTTCTCCAAAGATACGACAATTGAGAATATTTTGCATACACTTCAAAGACATACCACTTGTCTGCCTAGCGCCAGAGGCTTAAAATTAAGACCAAAATCAAATGAAGAGGATATAGTTTTATTTTGCGATGAAATCAATTTACCAAAATTGGATAAATATGCCTCACAGAAAGTAATTCTCTTTCTTAGACAACTCACCGAAAGAAACGGCTTTTGGAACCCTTTGCAAAACAAATGGGTAACACTTGAGAGGATACAGTTCGTTGGTGCCTGCAATCCCTCCACCGACCCTGGTAGAGTTGAATTGACCCCTCGTTTTCAACGACATATGGTTGTTTTATTTATTGATTATCCTGAATCAGAGTCTTTAAAGACTATCTATGGCGCCTATTATAAAACAATATTTAAGTTAGTTCCAAAACTGAAAAATCTTTGCAACAATTATCTAGAGGCATCAGTGTCTCTATATAACCTATGCAAAAAACAGTTTAATGATTCAATGCCACACTGTATCTTCTCACCAAGAGAGCTTACAAGGTTGATAAGAGGATTTTATTTGGGCATTAGTAGAGGGCCGTATCAGACTTCCATCTCTTTGTTAAGGATGTGGATCTACGAAACTTGGAGAATATTTGCCGACAGACTGACAACTCCATATGAGAAAAGTTCTTATTTGAATATTCTTCGAGATGTACTTCAGCTGTATTTTCCAGATCACCCACTAGATGCCATTAACTCTCAAGACCTTCTTTTTTCTGATTGGTTAGATTTGGAATATAAAGAAAGATCTAGACCACAGCTTTCTGAATTTGTAGTGCAAAGATTAAACGTATTTTGTGAGGAAGAAGTTGAAGCATCTCTTGTAATTCACGATAATGTGCTCGATTACCTCCTTAGGATTGATCGTGTATTAAAACAATTTCAAGGCCATGCCATTTTAATTGGTCCAAACTGTACTGGGAAGAAAACTTTAACGAAATTTGTGAGTTGGCTTAATGGGATGAAAACTGTCGAACCTATTATCCATAATAAATTCACCTTAGAGGACTTTGATAATTTTCTCAGAGATATTTTGAAGAGTTGTACTATAGAGGAACAGAAGATCTGTCTTATTATTGACGAATCAAGTATCTTAGAAGCCTCTTTCCTGGAAAGGATGAATACCTTACTTGCTAATGCCGACGTTCCAGATCTATATATAGGTGAGGAATATGAGCAATTACTTATTGCAATTGGGGAGAAAACCAGACGTATGGGATTGCTTATTGACACAGAACAAGAAAAATATGATTGGTTTATACAGGAGATCGCCAAGAACCTTCACGTTGTCTTTACACTAACAGATAATGAAAGCTCTAAATCATTAAACCTGAAATCGTCACCAGCGCTTTTTAACCGTTGTGTAGTCAGTTGGATGGGCAATTGGTCAAATGAGACACTAAGTTACGTAGCTAATGAACTTTTAGTTGAGATACCTTTTGAGTTTACACCCCACGTTTTACCTGAAATTCTTAAAAAGTCTATACTGCCCTATGAATTCAAAAACTTCAAAGATACCGTTATAAACACGCTTCTTCTATTTGACAGATATTACTTCCAGGTAAATACTTTATTTGAAGTTAGTCCAAGCTATTTTATCTCAGCATGTAAGACTATGGTCACTATTTTTGAAATAGAGTATGCTAGATTAGAAAACAGTAAACATTTCAAAACGATTGGAGTAGATAAGCTAAAGGAATCTGTTCTTAATGTGACTGCCCTTCGGAAAATCCTTTCAGTCAAAAAGGAGGAACTTGTCGAGAAAGAGAAAGATGCAAGGAAAACATTAGATAAGATGTTGATAGAGCAAAATGAATCTGAAAGAAAACAAGAGACAACTGAGGAGATCAAAAAGATTTTAATTGTACATGAAGAAGAGGTCGCAAAACATCGAGAACATGTTCTTAAGGAACTTAGAGCCGTTGAACCAGCTGTTTTAGAAGCGCAACGTGGTGTTCAAAATATTAAGAAACAACATTTAACTGAAATCAGATCAATGGTACGTCCTCCCACAGGTGTCCAAATGATACTGGAAGTTGTTTGTATTATTCTTGGGTATAACATTTCATCGTGGAAAGATATCCAATATTACATACGTAAAGATGGGTTTATTACTGATATTATAAATTATGATACGGTCTCAATGATGACGACAGAGATGAGAAACTATATCGAAGAAGAATTTCTTTCTAGATCCGATTTTACTTACGAAACAGTTAACAGAGCCAGTAAAGCTTGCGGTCCATTATATCAATGGGTTTTTGCCCAGGTTAAATACAGTGAAATTCTTCGTGATGTTATTCCATTAAAGGAAGAAGTGCAAAAAATGGAAGACGAACAATTACGAGGGAAGGCTAGACTGTTAGCTGCGGAAGAAATGATTGAAGAACTAGGAGAAAGTATTGAGAAGTCAAAAAATGAATACAGTTCCTTAATTCGAGATGTTGAAGTAATTAAGACGGAAATGGAACAGGTTCATAGAAAACTTGAAAGAGCTATTTCATTGATTAACAAACTAACTTCAGAAAGAGAGAGGTGGTCAAAAAATGTGGTTGAATTTGCACAGCTCACAGATGAATTAATTGGTAATTGTTTACTTTCGTCAATCTACGAAAACTATTTTGGTGTTTTGGGTGAAAGAGAACGAACCGTAGCACTTCGCTATTTAATGTCAGTGCTGAGGGATTCGCAAATCGGCTTTGATAATAACTACGTCTACCAAAACTACAATGTAGATATTAAGGATAAAAATAATTGGATCGAGTTTGGATTGCCAAATGAAGAGGTTTGGATAGAAAACTTTGGTTTAATATTGAATAAACAAACTACAGTTCCATATATTATTGATCCGTCGTTTCAAGTTGTTAGAATTCTAGAACAATCTTTGGGCAATAAGTTGAGATTGATGAGTTTCTTGGAGGGTGACTTTGTGAAAAAATTGGAATATTCCATAAAGTTTGGTACAGTTGTTATCATTCAGGATGGTGAGTTTTATGATCCAATTATCAACAACTTAGTTACCTGTGAATATACAAGAGCAGGGGGGAGAGTGACAGTACAACTAGGTAAACATGAACTTGATGTTTCCCCAGATTTTCGACTATTTATTCATTCTAAGGATCAGAATGCTAATATTTCAAACTTTTTAAGAGCTCGAGCAAGAGTTGTAAACTTTTCCATCGATAAGGGTAGCATTGAAATGCAAGCTATGCGTATAACTTTAGAAAAGGAAGAACCTGAAATTCAAAAACAGAGGGATGACTTAATAAAACTAAACGGAGAATACAGAGCATTATTGAAGGATCTTGAAACAAAATTACTAGAAGAATTAAATGAAGCTAAGGGGAATATCCTTGAAAATGCTGAAGTGATTTTGACTTTAGAAACCTTGAAAACAAAGACAACTGAAGTTGAAATGAAACTTGGTGAAACAGAAAATACAATCGGAAAAGTCACAGAATTGACGAAGAAATATTATGTGCTCGTGGAGCATTGTGTGTTAATATTTACAATTTTAGAGAGAATTTCAAAATTAGGTTGGTTCCATCAATTTCCCGTTTGGCAATATCTGGAAAGTTTTCAGAGACTTTTCCAACTATCTTTAAATAGTCATGCGGACGACAGATTAGAAACTTTAGTTTGGGGATTGTACCAAACTTCCTTTGAAGACTTTAGCATTTATTTGGATAATGAGAAGAAAAACATATTTTGCATTCTTCTTTATATTAGCTATCACTTCCATACGGATCATGAGACCTTATCCAGAATATCAGAAGTGTTACTCACTATCGATTTACCAGAATCCAATATAGAAGTTGAATCTTTATTATCCAACGAGGAGGATAGGTATTATACTGATCCTTGCCGTGAACTAATAGAACTTATTGAGACAAATGCGTATCATACTCTCCTTCAAGTAGCAAAATCTTATTTTGAAAAGAAGCGACAATTACAAGAAGTTGTGGATCTTCATGCTACTATCTCCCTGATGGTAGGTTCAGAGACAAATGTAGATGGTAGTTATCAAATCATTGATCTGGCTAAAGTTGAAAATAAACAGTTAACTATCATTCCGTTGGGGTCAATAGAAAGCACGACCTATGCAGAAGAACAAATGTCAATTTGCCAGGCAAATGGTGGCTGGTTGCTCTTACAAAATCTACAAATGTCGATGGGATGGGTAAAATCTGTTCTTTCGAGGGAATTAGGGCACATTTCCGGTGTGCAAAATGTAGATTCGGAGACCCAATTCAAGATATTTATGACCTGTTCTCTATCGGGGGCTGCGCTACCATTACCCCTGCTGGATCAAAGTTACAAATACGTGTACGAAAATGATTCTGGCTTGTTACCATCATTCAAGGATTTGTGGAACACTCCAACATTCAAAGACAAGGATTCCGAGCTGGGACCAATGTTTACGTATTACAGATTTTTGCTAACGTGGTTCCATGTTGTCGTTGTAGGCAGAACAGAATTAGCTCCCCTTGGATTTAGCAAAAAGTACGAATTTAACGATTCCGATTACAAGGCCTGTTTGCAATATTTCAAAACGATACTAGCAATGAATATAGAAAAATCTATGCACTTCCCATTAATTGAATACTGTACTGGCAAGATTATATATGGTGGTAAGATGGACGAGTCGCAAGATCAGACAACCCTACAAAAACTTTGTCGCGCTATCTTCTCCCTAATTGACGACACTTCGCCAGTGGTCTCACTGACGCCAGGGTTTGACATTGCCAGAGGTGTATCCAGAGAGGACACGGACTATTTCAGTAATATCCTCGAGAAACTGAAAGAACCCGCGGAATCGCATTCCTCTTGGCTCGATTTGCCACGGGATGCTGTGCGCGATTTCTCTGAGACCCGTGCGCGTCATGTGCTGGCCAGGGCTGCGGAAATACTTAGGGACCTCTGAAGGAACAATGGATTGGTAATCTGCCTGCACGATTTCTTTCGCGTTGTTTATTTGATCTTGCTCGAAAAATTTTCGAAGATCAGACCTTTATTAATTAATATTTATTATCAATCTAAGTTGATTAACATTTCTGCCTAGCATTTGATTTACGCGTCTATACAACACCCTTTGCCACAGATTTCATTAAATAAAAAGAGTTCTTAACAATTACCAAACTTTCGAAAGATATTTATAAAAATAGTACCGACTCCTATATCGTATACAAAAATGACAACACAAGGTTCCGTTGAAGTTATCCAGGAGGCAACACCAATACTTTCGCATGAGGTCCAAACTAAAGGGGAAAATGTATTAATCAACCCGGGGAACCATCCAGCAGATCACTTTAAATCACGAATGTCCGCAACGAGGTTCCAAATTAGACAATATTTGACAAGATTCACTGATACCCAATCTGAAACGCTACGTGATTGGCAAGAAACGTATAGAACTGGATTTGGAGACGTATTTTTTCCCTACACGGCCTTGATGGGGGCACATACATTCTATGTGATATTTTTACCGATGCCCATTTGGTTCGGGTATCATGAACTGACCAGAGACATGGTTTACATCCTTGCATATTCTATTTACTTGAGTGGGTATCTAAAGGATTATTTATGTCTTCCTAGACCAAAATCACCCCCAGTTAGAAGGATTACGTTGAGTAAGTATACTGCCAAGGAATATGGGGCTCCAAGTTCACATTCTGCTAATGCTACGGGCGTCAGTATGCTATTCTTTTGGAGAATATTACAAAGTAAGGATTTACCATCGATGATGAAATTGGGGTTATTAGGTATCGTGTCCATCTACTACCTGACTTTAGTTGTTGGGAGAGTTTATTGTGGCATGCACGGTATGCTTGATCTAATCAGTGGATCTGCAGTCGGTGCCATTTGTTTCCTTTCCAGGATATTGATAGGTCATATCTTTAGGAATTTCCAATCTGCAGAATATCTGTGGTTCCCCATAATAAGTATCGCCTGGGGGTTATTTATCTTATTCTATCATATAAGACCTGTGGATGAATGTCCCTGTTTCGAAGATAGTGTTGCATTCATTGGAGTCGTATCCGGGTTTGAATGTAGTGATTGGATCTTACAGAAACTCAATTCTGACTTAATGCATTGTACCAAATATAGTATCATGGGCTCATTTATCTTCTTGAGACCATTCTTGGGTGTTGCATGTGTTACTCTATGGAAAAGTGTTGTTAGCAAACCTTTGGTGTACAACTTCCTGACGCAGATTCTTCATTTACATGATGATAGAAAAGAGAAGCAATTACAACATGATAAGGTCAAGGACCATATTGAATGTCCGCTATACATCGGAGAAGCTAAACTTGATATCGTTGGCAGATTCTTTATTTATGCTGGTATCCCCTTCACAGTTATATTAATCTGTCCAATTATATTTTCATTGTTCCATGTGATGTAAATTTGCATCAAACTCGGAGTTTCAACACAAGACGACTTAAGAGACATTTTGAACCCGTCAATAGGGTTTGCATTATTAGGACAAGTATGAGAAATTACATTATATAGTATATTATATACATACATTCACACATATCTATATTCAGAAAGAAGTATACTGTTTAAATCTTCGAGAGTCCTAAGCGCTTACTAACTGGTAATTGGCAGACCAAAACTTTTCATTTTTTGCACCGGGCAGATCTGGTCCTTTTATTTCCGACACCCACTTTCTGTGAAATCTCTGTACAAAGCAATAAACATGGCTGTTTGGGCTTATACTCGATGATCCAGCAAAGTGAGATGAGGTTTCGTAGATATATAAGTTGTGTATAACGCTATACAAGCACTCGTCCTTCTGTACCCTCTCATTTTGGCCCTTGTTGCATTGTAAATCCTCCACATCTAGCTCCGACAAGATCATTAGTCAACTAAATTTTCTTGGGAAAATATCAGCATTAATAATCACCTGGGCAATAGACAATAGCTATTCTGAAAAGAGACACATATAAAGGGCATCTCCAACCACCCGCCATTGTTCCCGAACCAATTCATCCTCAATACCATAATAAGTAACCACCAACTACCAGGATATGAATACTAGCGAAATTTCGACGGCAGAAGAGATAGATTACGAGGCCCTACCTGACTCAGCACCACTATCTCACCAGTTATTAGCTGGTGCATTTGCAGGTATCATGGAACACTCTGTTATGTTCCCCATTGATGCTTTGAAGACACGAATACAATCAACATCTGCTAAGTCTACATCTAATATGTTATCACAGATGGCTAAAATATCTACTGCTGAGGGATCTCTTGCCCTATGGAAGGGTGTCCAATCAGTCATACTTGGGGCTGGTCCCGCTCATGCTGTCTATTTTGCCACATATGAATATACAAAGAAATATCTAATCGATGAAAAGGATATGCAAACTCATCAGCCTCTAAAGACGGCATTAAGTGGTACTGTAGCAACCATTGCTGCTGATGCTCTAATGAATCCATTTGATACTTTAAAGCAGCGGATGCAATTGAATACTAATACTACAGTATGGAACGTTACAAAGCAAATTTATAAAAATGAAGGGTTCTCAGCCTTTTATTACTCTTACCCAACAACTTTAGCCATGAACATCCCCTTCGCTGCATTCAATTTCATGATTTATGAATCTGCTACTAAATTCTTTAACCCAACAAATGATTATAATCCATTGGTTCATTGTTTGAGTGGTGGGTTAAGTGGTGCCACGTGCGCGGCAATAACGACTCCATTAGATTGTATCAAGACTGTTTTACAAGTAAGAGGTAGTGAATCTGTCTCCTTACAAGTTATGAAGGAGGCCAACACTTTCCAGAAGGCTACGAAGGCAATTTACCAAGTTCATGGTGCCAAGGGTTTTTGGAGAGGGTTACAGCCAAGAGTGTTCGCTAATATGCCCGCTACGGCTATCGCATGGACTGCATATGAATGTGCCAAGCATTTTTTGCTAGGTTAATCGGATTCATTCATTACTTATACATTGCACCATCATTACCCCATGTTAATATATATTATTATCCGTGAATAATGGAATGTACTATAACCTTTATTTAATATTTAATCAAATCGAATAAATAAAATGCATACTTATTAATATTAATACTCTGTAAACAAAACTTCAAACAGATATTCTATTTTGTACATCTTCTCGAAGCCTATTCATTGATGATGTATATTTATAACCGCTGGAATCCCAAGATACGGGATAATTGGGGTCATCAGGGATATAATGTCGGCCAGCAGCATTAGTATCCCATTTTATAAACTCTTCGAATTCTTCAGGTTCATCTTCCTCTTGGCGCGTTTGGGAGGGAAAGGGTATTAAGTTGTTATTATTATTATTGGATTGTCGATCTGTACTTCCATAACCAACCCAATATCGATCAGTACCATTATTTGTAAACCTGACACCATGGTTAATCCTATTCATTCGGGAATCTGTGTCTGTCCTTGCTATCAATATACTATCCACAGTCGGATCAAAATTCCTGAAATTGTAATACATAGAACCAACAAATAACGTTTGCTTAGAATCCCATTTCAGATCAGCACCACCGAAGCAATCCCTTAAGGCGTATTTAAAGTTCATTCTAGCACCCATAGGTAAAGATTGATTGGAGTAAGGTTTCCAGGGAAATGCCACTAGATGCAAGATGGCAAATCCAAACATCTCTAGACAAAGGATCCCGTTTTGATACAAATACCCTGTCATTTCATCTTTTCCCAACACACCCAATATGTTTAAACCTTGGATGATCATACTTTGCCAATAGGATACAAATATGATTAATTTGACACAAAGAAATTTACTCCAGGGATGGAATGGTCTTAACTCTTTGTAAAGGAATTTCCAAAACAACGCTAAGTTATATAATGAGCAGGTGACTGACACATTATAAAGAATCACTAGAATAAATTGCAATCTGGAGAAATCGGCAAGTTGACATATCAACATACCAAGACAATAAAGTGGCTTAAACCAAACATATTGAAGAATACCTCTTTTGACTTTTAAGAATTCTTGGGGATCAGATAAGTCAACCCTTGGTAAAAATGAACCAAGTATAAATATTGGATGCTTCATCGGTGGATGATCAAGGCATGTTTTTGTAATAATTTCTCTTTCCCCGCCTAGTATGAGTATTAATAAGGAGAAAAATGTGTAAATGACGAATGCTTCGTAGAATTCTCTTACGGGATCAATAAATATTTGTGAAAAATGTGGATATAAAGTTGCCATGAGACAGGAGAATGAGAAAATTGGTACTAATACTTGAATTCTAACGGTTAATCTCTGTTCAAATGGCTTTCGATACTCAGACAATTGTCTTAAGATAGAATAGCATGAGAGAAGTATTGCGAAGGTTGTGCTTAGATAACATGACCATTGCCACCACCATGGTAGGTACTCTTCCACTGTTATCATTGTTACATATAAAATAATCAGCGATGATTAAGGATCTTGATATGATGCGTTGAATGTTTTAGTCACCTAAAATTGTTTTTCGGCCGAAGTTCTATATTGTTTTGATATTATTCCAAGAAAGATGTAGGTGACACATATCATCAGAAAAACAGCTCATTTGTGTTGGTTCTAGTCCTGACAGTTTCTCAGTAAGGATTGAAACTTGCCCAATAGAGAATAGTACTTTTACAGTTGTAAAGAAAAAGAAATAATTAACCTTAAATTCTCTGCTGTTTAAGACACGTTCCTTCGAAATTGCGTCTGGTTGTAAAAGTTACATCTATTTAAGAGGAGCAATTCTACTGGAACAATTCGAACAGTAATTCTGCCTTAGAAAGTAGTTTCAGATTTATAATATAAATTAGATTAGGTTACTTTATATAATCGGTTATACGAAGTGTAGATGTGTATATGGTGTGGACTAATTCACTTACAAAGAATTCAGGATTGCTTGCACTCCGGGGCTTGTTCCTTTGTATTATTGGCCGCAAAGTCGTCTTCCTCTTCTTCATCATCCTCATCATCTTCATCATCTTCATCATCATCTTCGTCTTCTTCTTCCTCTTCATCATCATCGTATTCATATTCCATTGCAGCTCCAGTAAACCAATCAATAGCTCTTGGGATCAATTTATCCTTCAATTGTTCTCCAATTGCATAATCTAAAGCAAGACGAGCTTCTAATGCTGCCAATTCTTCTGGGTCTTGTTCATCTTCGTCTTCATCATGATCATGACATTCTTCACCTTCAGCATGATTGTGTTCATGTTCCGGTATTTGTGGAGGATCAAAGAAATTGAAAAATGATTCAATTGGCGTTAGTTTCTCAATAGTACGCACTTGCTTTGTAGTCTTATTTCTTTGTTTTCTTATATCAACTTCGATGGTAACATTATTTTCATTACCATTCCAATTGATTTCACAACCTTCCGCATGATCATATATGAAGTCACCAGAGTAACCTAATTCATTTTGATAGTAGTATGTCTTTACCAATTCGGTATTTGAAAAGAATGTATTTGAGGGATCAAACTTAAAGATTAGTTTGAAACCTGGTCTACCTTCAGTCAAATATTCCAATTTAATATCAGTTAAATAGTCTAATACTTCAACATCTCTTTCAGTTATCGTTTCAGAGACAGTTGGTAAGTTTTCCAAGGCAGTTAGCCAGAATGATGGAATACCCTTGACATCCTGTTCTTCATCATCTTGTTCATGTTCTTCATGTTCTTCATCATCCTCATCCTCATCTAGACCAATTTCTTTACCTCTTGCAATTTCAGCTTCTGTGGGATTCAAATCACCAGAGATAAGAGCGGAACGCCTCTCAAACAAAGGTTTATATAAATTCAAAAATTTGTTTTCTAGTTCAAACATTTCCACTTGGAAGTCCTTCTCCAAGACAAATAAATCATCCTGTAATTTCTTCAAAGCATATAATCTTTCCTTAACAACGAGAGGTAAGCTTTCCACATAACCAGAATCTTGCCCTATCAAAGTTCCCAATTTCTCTTGGATACTTTGTAATAATAAGGGCTCATTTTCCATGATAACCTTAGCGGCAGCATTGGAATCATCTCCGGATTCTTCATTTATGGTGGAATGTGCACTAGCTGCTTGGTTCTTCACTGGGTTACCATTCTTTAAATATGAAGTGGCAAGAACACTGGCTGGAGTGTTGTGCGGAGTGGGTGCGTTATCTATCTTCATAGAAGACTTAGGGTTTGTTCTGATGGGTGCTGACATTATAGCAAGTTGGTTTGAGTATTTCCTTCTAATCCTCCTATTGTGGTAGAAGTGTTCTGGCTTGTATTGTCAGCTCATCAATTTATTATTCATTATTATTTTTTTCACTGAGAGACTTTTTTCCTTCGAAATTTCGGATCCGAAGCGGCAAAAAGAAACGCGGAAGTCGTCTTGAACGATATGTTTACAAGTCTCTCTCAAATCACATATAATGAAGCCAACCAACGATCATAGTATTTCAGGATTGATATTTCTGTAGTGTGGGCCTTCACAATCTTCCTTTTCGCCAACAGTTGATCTCCGATACGTAAATAGAATGTTTCTGCAAATTTGGGAAGATTTTGGAATTTTCAAGATAGCGCGCCATCTCGCGCTGTCGTTTTGACTCCCTTTGCCAAATATCATGAAGAGATAAGCGATTAGCTTGTTAGTTATATCCTCATTGTAGCTAATCCTGTAGTTCTTAGGACAGTTCATACAGAAGAGCATTACATTTTAATCGGAGCAGGACTCTCGTGAAATGTACTCTACTATAATGATTATGCTACTACGGTGGTACTCCCTCTTCCAGCACTACTTCCCATGCGATAAGATCTTGGTGCGGCGTATGTTCAAATCAATAGTAAACACTACCATTGCATTTATATTTACATTGATACCAAAGGTGAGCGCTAGGCTGGGCACGGAACCAGCCATGTTGCCATTGATCTCTGTCATCGTGCACCCAGGGAGAAGAGTGGGAGGTACCATTAAGGGTGCCATATATTGTACTACGGGCCTTATATTTGGGCTAGCTTACTCCATCTTTGGTAGATTCCTGGCACAACAATGCATGGGATCCAATTGGAATAAGTATGATGAAGTTGATCAATATAAATATAATTTCCATGGGTTCAGAGCGGGATTGGCCATCCTTGCAGTGTTCGAGTCAATCATGCTTTTCGTTCACGGTTGGATGAGAGTCATTAACCATTTTTATTTCGGAATCGTGTTCCCCTTGTTCTTGGTGGTACATTTCGCATTCATGGCTTCGTTGACCGAATCAGCTGGTGTCATTGCGAAGTCCTTTAGTGATCCCTTTTATATGGGTATTGGGATGTCAATATTTTGGAATTTGGTTTTATTTCCTGAATTTGGTAGTACATACTTGGGTAATGCCACGGTGGAAACGTTTAATGAAATTCATAATGCCATTGATGAATCCATAAAATTCTTCATATCCTTAGATCATTGCATATATCCGGCAGATTCATCCAAACCTATCACTCTATCGAAATTATTGAAATTAAAATCAGGAATTGAAAATAAAGTTAATAGTTGTGATTTAGTCCTTGATGAATCTATTTATGAAATATCATATTCCTACGTACCCCCTACTAAAGTGATACCACTATTAGAGAATTTTAAACAATTAACCATTTCGATCAATGGTTTAATAAATGCAGGACAGTTAGAATTCGTATTGTTGGGAGAACGTCAAAATGAAAAGAATAAGACTGTGGAAGCGGCTGTAGATAATATTCACAAGGAAATTACATTTGCTAATCCTGAAGAATTATTAACTTTCTTACAAAAATTGAAGACTCCAATCTATGATCTACATAAGGCTCTGAGTCAGGGGATTTACACCACAAAATTGATTCTTTCTTATGATTTTGATGTGAATTTTGAAAAGGTTACTACATCTAATACATTCCATGATTTTATTGCATATCGGAAAAAGAAAGATTTTAAAGATGTCAACAATGTTCAAGTCTTACAAGAAAATATTGATTCTTTGATTAGCATCTTAAATGATTTTGATACCAAATTTATGGCTGAAATGAATCGTTTAAACATTTTGACCCCTAATGACGAAATGTTTCTATTGTCATCATTTTTAATAAATTTAAAAGAAACTACAAACGCCATTATCAATATTATGCAATCTACAAAGGAAATTCATGAACTTAGAATTAATCAAGAAAATAAAGGCTGGTTGAGGGGTAAAAGAGTTTGGTTCACATTTATGCGAAATTTTGATTCGTTCAAAAGATGGTTATTCGGAAGTACAAGCGGTATTACTGAAAGTGAAGGTTTGAAAGGTACTTTGAATACAAACGTGTACGATAATCAAACAGAACTGGTCGTGAGAAGACCTGATATGGAAGAAGAAGCGGTATTAAAGGCACCACAGAAGGAAAAACTTCCATTACGACTTCCACAAACAAATGCTCCCGAGGAACAAGCTAAATTGACATCACCACCAGTGGAACCTTTTACTTATAGGGTTGTGTTTGCATGGATTGATAAGTTCTGTAGAACACATAAACCTCATTTCCGTTTTGCTTTCCAAGTAGTAATTGCCTTAATGGTCGCATCATTCCCCATGTTCATTGCAAAGACGCGCCATTGGTACATTGAATTTAAAGGTACTTGGATTGGTTTCGTGTGTATCCTTTGTCTCGAATCATCCATTGGTGGTACTTTTTGGGTCTTTTTTCTTCGTGCAGTTGGTGTTATAGCTGGTTCTGCATGGGCTTATTTATCGTATGCTGCCGGTATTCACAGAACTAATCCATATTTGGAAACTGTTATAACTGTTTTCGGTGCCATTCCTGGATTTTATTTTTATCTGGGTACCCCATACGTTAAGGCTGCCATTATTTATATCATTAGTATTTACATCGTCATCTTGGGCGCAAAACCTGGTAGCATATTACTAAGTTTTGCGAAGAGATGTCTGGCAGTTGGATATGGTGGTGGTGTCGCCTTGATAGTTCAGGTATTCTTTTTCCCCATCAAGGCAAGAGATCAATTGAACGAAGAAATTTCGTTTGTTTGTAGTTGCATTTCTAAGATGGAATTAATATTTGCAACGGGATTAGAAGGGGAGAAATTAACAGAAAGTCTAACTGACATTAATTATAAAAGATTTGCTAAGATATCTTCAAGTGCTAAAGCCGCCTTAGGTCGTGCAAGTGCATACAAGGGCTTAACAAGACAAGAACCAAGATTAAAAGGTGAGTATACTGAATTGGAAAATATCTTTACCGAAATTATTTTTATACAAAAGCAAATCATTGAAAGATTGGATAATGTGGCCTTGATGAGAAATAGATATGGTAGTGCAATCATTGAAGAATTGAACGATGTAGTTTATCCATATAGACGACAATCGGTGGCAACTATAGTCTGCATAATGCGTGCTATTCAAGAAGCTTTTAACAACAAAATACCGTTACCGCAGTTTCTTCCAAGTGCGAAAATTGCCCACAGGAAACTTATTAATGAAGTTCGTATCATCATCCAGTCCAGATATCATACCCAAATCAGAAGGTTTCAAGAAAGAACTGAGGCCATTAGACAAATGTATAATGCGAGTGATGATGAAAGCTCAGAAGATTCAAATATTTCTCCCGGTAATTCAACAGAACAATTAACTATGAAAACTCGTCAAGAAGTCAATATGTCACCACAAGATTACTTCTTAAGAGAAAAGTTCCTTAGTTGGAATGCTTCCAGCTCTGCCACTGAAGAAATCATCGAATATATTGAAGAACTATTGAGATTGACAAAAATATTGGTTGGTGTCAATGAGTTTAAATATGGGTTTTTATCTCGTCCACTTTATGAAGATTGGGCTGCTGAGGCAGTAAGAGGATTTGATGATTTTATAAGTGGTTCAAGCACCAGAAAGGAAAGTAATGAACGAATTGAGACAACTACAGAATCAGTATTAAATGAATCTAATGAAAGTTTGACATCAGAGGGCTCTATTCAATCCGACGAGTCGAATAATGTTGTTGCATATGAACCTCGGCCTAAAGTGGGGACAGCTATTAACTTAGCCCGTATTGCATCTCAAACTGCAGGAAAGAATCAACCGTTACCTAAGAAGTTTAGAGATAGGACATTTTCAATAGGTTCTAGAGTTGGAATGGATGCTGGAGATAGGATGAGTAGTATAGAAAGAAGAAGAACCTTAGGGGACCCCGATCCAAACTTTAATGACGACGAAGAAGAAAGTGGTGATGAAGAACTGCCATTAGCATTGAAGATGATTGTGAATCGTAAAGCCAAACGTGACTGAGTCACAAAAATAATAAAAATGCATGTTTTATGAAGTGTCATGAGCTATATAGTAAAGACCAACTACTTAACTTAAGGAAGAGATAAAACATTTGTAATCATATATAAAATACTCATAAACGAAAATTTAATTGATTAGTCGATTTCTATAAGTTCTGGACTTTTGGGAGCCTTTGCCTTTGTTGGTACATGATCCTTCCTAACTTTCCTCTTATTACTTTTCCTTAAAGATTGTCCAGATCCTTGGAATCCATGGTCGTTGTTCTGTTTGTCGTTCTCATTTTCTTCATTCTTTGTTGGCAGTACTAATGGGAATCCAAAGAATAATTGTCCTTCAGGAAGATCTAATCTTGCAGGCTCACCATCCAAAGATAGTTTAACCTTCTTTAGGTCTATGTCATTATTATCTTTCTTAATCTCTTTGCCAGACAATTTCTGACCTTGCCCTGTAAAATTTGAATCCCCAGCACTTGCATTCTCCACTATCTCAGAATAATTAATCCTCGTAGACATGGATCCTTGACTCACAATAGAAGGATCAAATTTACGATTTTGTTTCTGTATCCTTTTCTTTTCTTCTTCTTGTGCTTTCAAGGCTTCATAATCTGGCTCTACGTACCCAACAGGAGGTGCGAAATCGGTCACTAGATCGGTTTCAATAACACAAATGCTCCTCGATTGAGATTCTGGTTTAACTTCTAGTATTTTAATACCATAAATCTTATTATTATAGCGAATTTCAATGATATCATCTACTGTCAACGTGGAAAAATTTCTCAACACATTCTCCAAAACAGCCTTAGGATCTGAGATGTCCAAGAAATCTACTGATTGCGGTTCAATCTTCACAAATTGCCCCAATGGAACATCTGTTGAGGCAATCTTTAAAAGGGACCCTGGTTGTACACCCAAAGTTATCATCATCCATTGCGGCAAATATACTCTCCCCTCTTCTGCGATAAATTCCAGGACACCACCGTGAGTTACTTTTCCATTTTCACTGGATGTCAGTTGAAAAAGCATTGGATATCTGATGTTTAGCATCGACAACTTATTTAGAGCGCTTGGTGGTAAGAATATCTTGCCACCGTAATTGGCATCGTCTTTACGAATACGATCGTTCATCATTGCTATGGGGTAGCATCTAAAAAATTCTTCAAATGTTTGTGGAAGGGCAGCAAAAGTTTGACTGCCAAGATGTGAAGTAAAGCCTGAAAACATGACTTGAATGTTGTGTTTTCTACTGTATGTTATGGTTTCTGGTGGTAAATGTCATATTTGCTATCAATGATGAAATTTCAAATTGAAGGATTAAGGATGCGAAGCGAGATCTTAAAACACATCAACAATCAAAACATCAACAAGCCTGGCAGATACGACTAACGCAAAGAAGTATACCTGGATTTATAGCGATGACACGCCACACTCCTTCCAATAAGCATGGGGATAACCATGAGATTGATGTAGATCGTGCCATGACCAATGAAGCTGCTCACCAACATACTGAAGATGATGAAGTTGATGCCTTGTACGGCAATATGGAGGACTTAAAGAAGTTGATTACTGGGGAAGACAATCATGAATCTGGTGGTGATGATGCCAATGAGCAACTTGACATTGAATTTAGTTCGGATAATGAATCAGATATCTCTGAGAGAGATGATGCTTTGTTGGCTGAATTCTCTGATTATGGCGAAGTATCAGAGGATGACGAAGAGAACTTTATGGATGCCATTAGAGAAGCCAATAATTTCAAGGTGAGAAGGAAAACTAAGGATAAGAAAAGTCATAAAAAGGATAAAAAACCTAAGACTGGTGGCAGGGGGAGACCTCGTGTAGTAGATCCTGAAGTGGCTCAATTATTATCCGAAGCAAACGAGGCATTTGTTAGAAACGATCTTATAGTTGCAGAAAGATTATACAACGAAGTGATTAAGAAGGATGCTAGAAATTTTGCAGCCTATGAAACATTGGGTGATATATACCAATTACAAGGTAGACTAAATGATTGTTGTAATTCGTGGTTTTTAGCAGCGCATATAAATTCTACAGATTGGGAATTTTGGAAAGTAGTGGCAATTTTATCATCAGAGTTGGACCATATTAGGCAAGCCATCTATTGTTTCTCTAGAGTAATTCATTTAAATGGTGAAGAATGGGAAAGTCTTTACCGTCGGTCTCTGCTTTATAAGAAAATTGGACAAATCGGTAGGGCACTAGAAGGATTCCAAAAATTGTATCAATATAACCCATTTGATGGGAATATTTTAAGGGAATTAGCCGTTCTTTACGTTGATTATAATAGACTGGATGATGCTATCGATCTGTATATGAAAATATTTGAGTCAAATGTCGAGAGGAGAAATGCTATTATCAGCGCATCAGAAAATGCTGTGGAATCATCAGATGAAGGGTCACAGGATGAAGACAAAGAAAATGACGAAGAGGATAACGAATATTTAGACGAGATGATTGAATCCAATGAAAAGAAACAGTTGTATCCTAATGTAAATTGGAAAAGAATTAACTCCAAGTATAGATGTTTGCCGTTTGATTGGTCATCTTTGAATATCCTCACCGAATTGTTTTTAAAATTACCCATCGGTGGTAATAGTGGTATTAGTACGATCAAGAGATGCGCTAGATGGATTGAATATCGTGAATTACAAACTTATTGGGATGATATGAATGATGATTCTGAATTTGATGATAGACGGTTTAAAAATGGTAAATTTGATGCGCAATCTGTTATAGAGCAAAACAAAGCTTATAGTTTACCCATTGATATTCGTATAAGATTAGGACTGTTAAGATTGGAAAACGAGAATTACTTAGAGGCAATGAACCATTTCCAATTTTTATATGATGAGAATTTTGAAGATATTATGGATTTGTATTTAGAGGTTGGTCTGGCCTTGACCAAAGTGGAAAAATATAAAGAAGCCATTGATTTCCTATCCCCTTTATTAAACGTGGAAGAATATTGCACTATTGAATTATTGGAACCTCTAGGTAGATGTTATAAAGAAATTGAACAATATCCTCTGGCAAAGGAGTATTATGAGAGAGTGATTCAAGAGAGTCCTGAGAACGTGGAGTTTAATTTAGCTTTGGCTGAAATCAATTATCAATTGGGTAATATCGATGAGTTTAAAAAGTTATTAAAGAAATCTGTTAAGCTAAGAAGGGAACAAGAAGATGAATTACAGGGAACAATCAATAAACCATTAGATGAACCTTCCAATGGAGATAATGGCGCAGAACCTTCCAGTAAACCATTATTAGAGGATAGTTTGTATCGTAAAGTTTCAGGGTATAAGAAAAAGAAGACTCCACAAGATTTAGAAAGAGAAAAAATTGAAAGGGAGAGAAGAATTGTAAGTAAAGTGTTGCAAAAATACGGTAAATTACCTGAATATAAGAATGGGATGAATACTGGAAATAAAAGGTTTACATTATTATGGATTGACACTGTGTCTGATCTTATCGATGTATTTTCCAGTGTTCGTAATTTTTTTATGAAGAATCGTTCCAAGAAATTTGTTGGTGTTATTAGAAGAAGTAAGAAATACACAACAGAGATTGATTATAAGATTGAACGGTTGTCTAAATTATCTGAAGGTGATGCCTTGCTGGATGGGTTTCCCATAATGGATGAACGTGTTGTCCTAACATCAAGTAATGAGTTGAGAGGGCTTACTTATGATCAATGGTTTGAATTATTTATGGAATTAGCATTAATGATTACAAAGAATCAAAGTATTGAAGATGGGTTAAGTGTTATTGAAACTGCACAAGAAGTTAATATTTTTAATCAGGACGTGGAAAGGGTGAAGATGATGAAATTTGTTAAGTTGGCTATTGTTCTGCAAATGGACAATTCTAAATATGATCCTCGAGAACATGAAGAATTGATCACTGAACATTTGAGAGGATTGTTAAATCAATTTCAATTCAATAGGAAAGTGCTACAATTATTTATGTTTTGTCTAAATCATGGTAAGATTTCATTGAACATCTTGAGCTCCACGGTTCAACAAAAATTCTTCCTAAGGCAGTTAAAGGCATATGATAGTATTAGATATGATACACATGTTAATGGACAAGCTTCCATCACGAATAAGGAAGTGATCAATACTGAGAAAAAGAGTTCACCATACTTATATTACATTTATGCCACGTTGCTATACTCCAGTAAGGGGTTCTTATCCTCTTTACAATATTTGAGTTGGCTGGAGGATGATATTGGTGATGATCCAATGGTTAATTTGTTGATGGGGTTAAGTCACTTACATCGTTCGATGCAAAGATTGACAGCTAATCGTCATTTCCAAGTGTTACATGGGTTGAGATATCTTTTCCATTATCATGAGATTCGTTCTTCACGTTACAGTGAATTAGAGAGACAAGAAGCCGACTACAATATTGGCAGAGCGTTCCATTTAATCGGGTTGGTGTCATTGGCGATCGATTATTATAATAAGGTGCTGGATAATTATTCCGACGAAATGTTAAAGAAGCATGCTGCTTACAACAGTATTATGATATATCAAGAAAGTGGTAACATGGAATTAGCGAATTCATTAATGGAGAAGTATTTAAGTATATGAGGTATAAGAATATATTTAGATAAAGTTGTAATAGTAAATGATATTAATAAATCATTATAGGTTGATCTTGAACAAGTCCTGAATACTTTTCAAATCATTACCTATGCATTTCTTCTCCCAGTCCACCCATAGGGACACATTGGGATTCCAAACGCCTGATTTCACGCACTTGTGTAAGCTAGACCCAAATAAGGGGTCAAATGATTTTAATTTCAAGATCCCATTAATGTGATTCACTTGAATGGAGGAAACAATAGGATTTATGCCGTAAATGTATTTTAATTGGTCCAAAGTGGGGAACGTAGAAACGAGCTCCACGTTGAACTTGTTCGAGGTATCTGCCTTGAGAAACTGGAGGATAGACGAACATGATTTGTTATTCTCGATGCTATCGCAGAACAGCGAGATTGTTCTTGGGTTCTTCTGTATTGTTCTAAAGAGGGACATATTGATGCGCTTGTTGTGATGCTTCTATACAAGTACCAATTCCAAGTTCAGAAGCAATAGTGGCAAGATATATATATATATATGAACCCCTCGATGATGCTACCTCCTCACAGTCGTTGATTGAACCGATGGTTCCTTGCTTGATGTCTCCTCTCTATCTATTCCCTCATTTAGGCGTTACCCGCAGTCGTCGATGATTCTGTTAGACATGGGAAAAAAGACCGTTGTGCAGTGTACAAAGGTCAAATCCGTGATAAGTGAGAAAAATCCAAAAATTGGCCTAAGGGCTTCCTTAATTTTTTCAATAACCCGAATGGCTAAAAATCATGGGGGCATCAGGGTACAATTTTTATAGGGCGAAAATCATTGATGTAAGCAGGTAAATGTAGAAGTAACCTTTATTTAGACATATATTATATATATCATTCCAAGTTGAGTTCCTTTGTTAATCTTAAAGCATCATTTAAAGTACAATCTGTGATATTGATTGACCCCAATTTAATTCTAAGTAAGAAGGACCGTATGATACAAAGATCCTCAAACATTTGATCTGAGAGTTGGCTTTTTCTTTTGTCAAATATTTGTGCCGCCAAGCTGAACAGTCTCTCAGCATGAATCGATGTCGATGGAATACAATGGAATAATTTATTAGCTAATGATAACAGTGGAAACTCTCTTTTATGCCTTGACCAGAATATATCATCTGCCCCCACAATCATCTGGACTTGGCGGTCGAATGGCGACCAGCGTTTTTTAGATTTGGATAAAACCTCGTTTGAATACTCCTTGACCAATGATAGAGCACGTAGACGGTATTGCTCAAGTTCTAATCTGATTTGTTCTTGTAAGTCATCCTTAATACTGAATTCATCAAATTCCTCCTCAAATTCCAAGTTTTTTTCTTCTTGTCCTTCTGATGAATAATCTTCAGCATTATACACTCTTCCTGCATGGCTCGAAATACCGATCATGTCTTCTGTATCGCTATCCTTAATGGGATAATAAGATATATTCAAAAAAGGTATTAAAATATCAGTAAGTTTTTGTGATACAAAGGATATTACATGGTCACTTTTTTTGATTTCGGTATTCTCACGAGGGAACTGTTCTATAAAAACAGAGCTATCAACAAATGCAATGTTTAGATAAGATGATAATAAACAAATATCCATACTGACATACTTTTTATAGTATTTATCCATTTTCCTTCTGAAACGAATAAAAACTGGGAGATGTCTGTGCGTTAGGTTGGAACTTTTCGATTTTTCAACGAATATTTTGTCTATTTTATCCTTATAGGAAATAAGCAAAGGAAGGGTGTTCTTCAACGTGCAGGTATCATTAGAAAGCATTTCGCAAAGAGAACGAAAAGGAGATAAGATATCAGTTAAATCGTCCATTAGAACAAAATCTTCTTCATCGAAAAACACTCCCAGGGATGGCTCCCGATTTAACTCCATCAAGACAGGTTTCAACTCTCGTAACCTGAGCACAACATCTAACGCTGATAGCCATCTTGTTTTTGAATATGTTTTGATGGCCAAAGGTTCCTCTCCATTCATTTTTCCAAACTCAACGCATAGTTCTCGGTATAGTAGTTGATTAACACTGCTTGATTTAATATTAAGAGCAAGCTGATTATTTTTCTTCAGAATAATGTCACCAGTTATAAAGCTAAAAATGCCACCAATATCGGCAGATTCTGAAGAAAGTTGGCTGTTATTTGATAGAAGATATTCAGTAAAGATATCTTGTTTTAAAATTTCATTCCTTGACCCATCAGAATTCAACTGATATTTCATTGCAGCTAACTCTAATAATTTTGATTTAAGCTCAGAATCTACAAATCCCAAACTGTCCTCTTCGACCATATCAAGCAAGGTACTATTCATAATGTCAGGACTATGTAGTAAACAAGGTACGTCGCCAAGAAAATGAGACGACAATAGACCATTTCTTGTAAATTCTCTTGGTACCTTTAGCATATTGGCAACATTATCAGTTGACATCCCTACAGTTACTGTTCTCAAGCCATCAAACTTACTAAAAATCTCAACAAGTTGCTGACTTATATCGATTGTTTTGTGAGAATCAGACCTATCCATCTTCACTAGAAAAGAAAGTTGCTTTTCCTCCTCTTCGTCATACGTAACAAGGGAAACCCCCAAATGGTTAGATATCTTGTTATGGGACCAATGATCAAAAACAAATGATATGAACGTTACATTCTCGAGTGCACATAACCTCTTTGTAAGCGATACAAGAAATTTGTTTCTCTTGGTAAAGGTCTTTTCGTTCAATATATAGGCCGAAGATGCTATCTCACTCTTCCAGAAATAATTAATATCTTTGGATTTTGTGCAAATAAAGTTGGTAATGTTGGATTTGTTCGGCTTTAGAACCTGTTCGGGTTTGCTAGTATTATCAATTGGAATTAAGGCCATTGTTGCCCACAGGTTTTTGGCTACGGAAGACTCTACCCAGTTGATGGAAAGACGGGATTCTAAAATTAGCTCCACAGCTAGATCAAAGAATGATTGCGTCTTGATATATTGTTTTAAATTTCGGTATTTGTTCTGTTTCTTCTCACATATCTCTTTTATTATCCTTTCATCCTTTAAATTTCCATGGAAGTAATCAGGGTCAGTACAGTCATATCTTAAATGATTTTCAGCAGGTTGAATATTATATGTGGCTTTCCTTCGATTGTAACGAAAGACATGATTACAATGGGTACATTTTAAAGTTGAACGATCTTTCTTTCCTTCCAGAAAATGTGACCATATGCTATTTTTTCCTTTACTTTCAATATGTGTCCAGTCTGAATCTTCAAACTGAGATGGATAATCTTTGAGTAAAATGAAATTTTCTAGAACTTTTCTTCTCTTTGGCGTTGGCGTGGAATTGTTGTTACTGCTGACAGATGTGTTAGGGGTCGTTGTATCCCTAAAGCTTATTTGTCGAACGAGTATCTCAGAGCTACATGTGTTTGAAGGTGGGCTATCAGGTATATTATTATTCATTATATATCCTTGTTTGGATTTCTGACAGTCTGTACTTCAATGCTTGGCCTTGTTCAACTTGTTATATACATAGACTAACGAACTAACGGGAAACTTAGAACAATATTTAAAACAATCATGAGGTAAAAAGCGTTTCTTTGTTGAAATTTAGGGGGGTTAAAGACTTTTTATAAAGGGCTGGATAATTCTATTTTTTAGTTTTTCTGGAAATCAAACTGAAAAATTAGGTGTTCTCAAATATATTTTAGGGTTTTCAATTTAACCCTACTTTGTACATTGCACAACGGTCTTTTTTCCCATGTCTAGATTCTGTCCCAATTGTTTAGCATTCAATTCACACTGATAAATGCTTCAGACACTGGTATATGATGGTTGAACAGCTCTGATTGCACCTACTAGCACCCACCAACAATGTCGTCGCCTGCTCCAAAAGTGCCACAACAACAACAACATGCCAAGCCGCAGGGGAAGCAAGGCAGTAAGGCCTCCAAGAAACTGTCCGAGGGTGAGGCGGACCTATATCTAGACCAATACAACTTCACCACCACCGCTGCCATAGTGAGTTCCGTGGACCGTAAGATCTTTGTGTTATTGCGTGATGGGAAGTTATTGTTTGGTATCCTGAGAACGTTCGACCAGTATGCCAATTTGATCCTGCAACATTGCGTCGAGAGAATATATTTGACTGAAGAGAACAAGTACGCCGAGAATGAGCTGGGGATATTCATGATCCGTGGTGAGAACGTCGTCATGTTGGGGGAAGTGGATATAGATAAGGAGGATAAGCCTCTGGAATCGATGGAACGCATACCCTTTAAGGACGCTTCTAGAATTAAGAAGTTGAATGACGAGAAGAAGTTCAAGACGGAGACTAAGAAGGGCAAGGAGTACGCTCGTTACGGGCTCATTCACGACTTCCACAAGTCTGATATGTATTAATTAACTGATCAATCAATTAAAGGTAGCAATGTTACGTAGTGTTTGTATAGACGTATGACCTGGGTAACCGCCCAGTACAATAAAAATTTTTCATTAGCAGTTTATATGTTTATTAACGATATAACAGTAGTTGGTAATAGCAAAAACAAGACTCAAATAAGCAAAGATAAGTAGTCAAAGATGGTAGCATTCAAGGCAGTAACCCCAAAGAAGGCCAGAGTTGCCGCAGATGAACCCTTGGAGAAGGGTGTCCTAAGATTCCTTGTCAGCATAGGTGCATCATATACTACAAGACCTGAATTCTTGACAGATATCGTCGATTCCACCACCGAAATCATCGATACTGTTGGAAACAAGTACGAAAGTACTCAATTCGGTTATTTGAACATCAAGACTAACGTTAAGGACTTAAAGATCAAGACTTATGTTATTAAGAGCCCGGAAGACAAAGATGACGTTGTGGTTCTTTCTGAATATGATTTAAAACCTTATGAAATATTCGCTGAATATGGCCAAGAAGGTGCCAAGTTATCCATGGGTGAAGATGCTAAGTTCGTCATCGGATTGACTGTCACCAGTAATTTGAGATTCTTAGAAGTGGAATTGGTTGATGACAGTGTCTCCAAGGATGAGGCTAAGAAGTTTGCCGATTTCGAATTTCCTACCGAAAAGCAAAGAGAAGGTGGTTTCATGTTTACTCTATTCAATAAGGTAGAGGAAGACAAGAGAAGGAAGGATGCTGAACAGCAGATGAATGAGCAAATAGAAAAAATGATGAGAGATGCTGCTAAACAGTGAGCACATCGCAACGAGAACGCCCCCAAAGTATTGATAGATAAATAGCTAGATAGATAGATAGACAAGTAAGCATTCCTGTGTTTCCCATTGTTCGTTTATACTGTTCGGACTTTTTTAAGGGCCCAAACGAAAATGAAAATAATAATAAAAATAAATCGATGATCATTCGATGGAAAACTGGCAAGGAGCTAAGTATCCATCACAACTCAACCTAATAAGATATTAAAAACTACAGGCTCCAGAATGACCTTGAATAGGAGGCTAACTAATGTCTCCACATTGTCCAACTTTCAGGCGCTTTACAAGAAGACATTTGGACATAAGTTTAGAGATGCATTGGACGCCACGGCAACGAAATTACAACCCATTTTCAAACATATATTCCCCAATTTTATTGCGGTACATTACTGTTATATTATAATGGTGACTTTACTTTCCTCAATCTTGATGTATCCGGTCAGGAACGCCAAATATATTGATATTTTATTCTTATCTGCTGGTGCAACTACGCAAGGCGGTTTGAACACCATTAATGCAAATGATTTGGTTTTATACCAACAAATAATAATTTATATTACCTGTTGTTTGTCCACACCTATAGCTATCCATGGCTGCTTGGCATTTGTCAGGTTATATTGGTTTGAACGGTTTTTTGATAATATTAAGGAAAAGTCTAAGCTAGATTTCAAGAGGAGGAGAACTCAAACTTTAATACAGAGAGACCTCACAGCACAAATGAATTCAAGAAACGCATCGTCGCAGTTATCTGCAGCTGAGGGAAAGTTTAAGAGAGTGAGAAAGCCATTGCATTTTATAAATAAGGGAGCCAAGAGATTAGACCCAAGAAATTATACCCCGAACGATTATGAAGACTTTCAAGATAAATTGTTTAGTGGGAAATTATTGCATAGAAGAGAAACTGATTTTTCAAATATTCAAAGAATGAAACAAAATCAAAATCAGGGTCAAAATCAGGATCAAAATCAGGATCAAAATCAATATATTGATAAATCGACAAGTTCATCGTCATCATCATCATCATCGGTGGGACAATCTGACGAATCATCTATTGTTTCCAGCGAATTTCAACAGGAACCAGCATCACCAAGAGAAAGATTTGTGGGAAGGAGAAAGTCATCAGATATTAGACCAGATGACATTTATAGATCAATAATATTGATGCGGAATCAACAAGAACTTGAAGAAGATCGAGAAAATGATGAGCAATCTGCTACCCTTCCCCCTCGTAATGAACAAGACAACACAGTGGGTGAAAGAGACTCATTGCAGGCAACGAGCAACAATTCTGAAGAAAATATCAAGCCTGTACGAGGTGAACCCACAATCCAATTTGATATTGTTAAACCACCAAGAAGAAACCTACCAAGCAAAGGAATCTCTAAAAATCTGTACGTTAATCATCCTAAAGAGAGAGTTTCACAATTTCCAGGAGTGTCCTCCAAAAGACTCCGGAGAAACAAGGAGTACACACCATTAAGGCTCCGCCAGCATCTATTAAGTAAAAGACGTCAAATTAAAAAAACGTCACGAAAGAACTTTTCACTGACACCACGAGGTCAAACCATAAACTTTCAACCATTCGGGAATGAAGGACTGACAACTTCATTTATCCTACGTAAACAATTTACGGAAGATGCCAGTCGCGGTGGCACTGTCACTGATTCAACAACATCAAATACCCCAGCTCCTTTCAATCCTGAGAATCCTAACGAAGTAAATAAAACATTAGCGTCAGCCCCACACCCGTTGAGCAACACTTTTGATGAAGACGGTGATTTAGGTACATTAGATACCTCCATGACGGATAATGAAGACTATTCACTCCATTTCGACGAATCTGCATTTGAATCACCCATAGCTGATAGACCGCTCTCCAGGACGATGACAACAAATTATTTATCTTGGGAACCCACATTGGGTCGTAATTCAACATTTTATGGATTAACAAAGAAACAAAAGGAGGAATTGGGTGGTGTGGAATATCGAGCCATAAAATTACTTTGCACCATATTAGTAATATATTATTTGGGATTCCATATCATGTTCTTTGTTATGTTAGTTCCCTGGATATGTCTCAAGAACCATTACGGAGCTCTTGTAAGACGTGACGGTGTTGCACCAGCATGGTGGGGTTTCTTTATGGCGATGACTGCATTCAATAATTTTGGACTTTCATTAACTCCAGATTCCATGATCTCCTTTAATGAAGCAATATACCCATTGTTGTTAATGATGTTCTTTATGGTGATTGGTAATACGGGGTTCCCCATCATGTTAAGGTTTATCATATGGGTTTTATTCCACTTGTCGAGAGATCTATCCTCTTTAAAAGAGAGCCTTGGGTTTCTATTAGATCATCCTCGTCGATGTTTTACATTGCTATTTCCCAGTCCGGCCACATGGTGGCTTGTATTAACATTAGTGGTACTTAATGGGGCAGATATAATATTATTCATCATATTAGATTTTGGTAATGAGATTTTGAAACCTTTATCACATGGATTTCGATTCCTTGTTGGATCATTCCAGTCCTTCAGTACTAGAACAACTGGTCTTTCTGTGGTGGATTTGAGTAAATTGCATCCTTCCATTCAGGTCTCCTATATGTTAATGATGTATGTATCAGTGTTGCCCCTAGCAATTTCCATTAGAAGAACGAACGTTTACGAGGAACAATCTTTGGGGGTATATTCAAGTAGAGATAATACCGATGCAGATGAGGCTGAGAATGTAGATGCACATGACGATGATGATGAAGATAGGGAAGAGGTTGGTGGTGGTAGTACTAGCAGTTCCAAAGACGAGGAATCGTCCATCGGTGAAGAACCGAAACCAATCAAACGTCCTACAAAGAAGAAGGAGACCACTAGATCATTCATTGGTGATCATTTAAGGAAACAATTGTCGTTTGACTTATGGTTCTTGTTTCTCGGTCTATTCATCATTTGTCTTTGTGAGAGTGGTAAAATTCAAGACACCAATGAACCAGACATCAATGTATTCTCGGTCTTATTCGAGATCGTAAGTGCCTACGGTACAGTAGGAGTTTCACTGGGGTACCCTAACACAACCACGTCGTTATCTGCGCAGTTCACTACGTTATCTAAGCTTGTCATCATCCTGATGCTAATACGAGGCCGCCATAGAGGGCTTCCTTACTCCCTGGATCGGGCAATTATCTTGCCGAGCCAGAGATTGGAACACATTGACCACATTGAAGATCTCAAGTTGAAGAGAAGAATGCACCGAGCAGATACAACAGACCCTGTCACAGGCCAACTCCGGCAAACAGTGCACAGACTCAAGAAGAACATCCACCTCCTCGGGGAGACACTGTGGAAGCGCAAGAGCGAGAGCAGCAGCACAGGGGATCAATGAAGCAACTACTCCCCTCTCATCCCGTGCAATCCTTTCTCTTCCTTTGTTTTGTTGCTTATACTGTTGCAACAATAGCAGCAGAGGTCACTCCGCACGGCACACAATAGAGCGGACGGAAACTAACGCCGCGGCTGCAAGGGATGTCTCTAACAATCGAAATCCATCGAATCAATCAGTCAAAAACTGATAAGGCAGCCAGGACTCACCATCCTATATAAGGAGTCACCCATCTGTTCTGCTTTGCTCTCGTATCTGTTTGGCAACCCAACATCAAGCGTATCATCCATGTCCGCAAACAATAACACCGACTCTAACGAACCCCCCGCAAAGGAGACCTCCGTCGTCCAATTCAACTCTGCTGTCTTTACTCATTTGCACAGATACCCTGTCGTGTCTAAGCTGCTAACTAAAGTGGACTCTCTACCTCTTGTAGGTAGAACCACTGCCTTCCTTGCCAATGCCGGTTCCAAGTTCCATCAGAGATCCCCCGCACCAGTTAAGACAATCATCAATAAGATCTTGTTGGTGACTATGGCTCTCGACCAACTGGTTAACCTCTTGGTCTTCAAAGAGGGTATTGATGCCTTCTTGACTAGCTACAAGAACCACTCCAACAAGCTGGGCGTATGGATTGCATGGTTCATCGTCGACTATTTCGCTAATATCTTCAACATGATCCTCACGGAATTCCTCATCAAACCTTTCCATTTGAAGGCTAATGAAAACGCTGCCGCCGTCAAAAACACAGAGGGAAACTTGCCTCATTTGGCCAAGTTGACTAACACTACCAAGTCTTTAACTACCGATTTGCAATCTAAAGTACAATCAAACTTGCAATTCGTCCCCTCTAAGGACGAAACGTTGGAAAGAATCGATACTTACATTAAACCAACCTACGAAATGGGGAGACAAACTTACAAGATGGTCTCAGATTCATACGAGACAAACTTGAGCAAGTCGGAAAGCGTCCCCAGAGCAATCGTCTCCACGGGGATCGATCTAGGTAACTTCACCATCGAGAAATTGAAATCAGTATCCACTACTGCTACTTCCACAGAGGACAGCACTCCTGTCCCAGAACAACAACCATTGCAGGCCACTCAATGAAACAGACAAGTTTTCTTGTAACTTTTTTTGCTATGTTCCCCTTTATTCTAAAAGATTGCTATACCTATATACATGTATATCCGATTCTATGTAATTCATAACACTTCCATTCTTTTTACGCGGAATTTTAATTTTGATGCCTATATTTTCTATGTATATATAGATTTGGTCCTACACTAAACTAAACCTCGAGGATTAAACTACATCAAGACAAGTATACACAGATCAAACCATGCCAGATGGTAATGATCATACCACACACAAAACAAGCACGCATTCTTTCCAAGGAAGAAAGAACAAGCTTTCCGTATGGATGAAGAAGATAATACAACCGACGAAGGACACAACTACATCCAATAATGCATCCAAGATAAAGACCTCGAGATCAACTGCACCAAGCCACATGATACCCTATGCCAATGACAGGAATGCCTCCTCCTCGCCAACTCTCACAAATACAAATACAAACATAACGCATCGGATCGAACAACAATCCACAAGTAAAAACGTAAAGACTAAATCCAAGAGCAGGAGATCAAAAGCAAAAACGTATGCTCCCTTAACGGAAGCATCCAGTGATTCAGATACAGCCACCATCAATTCATCGCTACGACCTTTGTACCCGATGGACAACCATCATAATTTTCCCAAAGTGAGAACACCATCAGCCACAAATATCATCGATGAGAATTTATCAATGAAAGTTTTATGGAGTAAGGAACCCGAGAGGATAAAATCAGATCCTGAATTGGATAATTCAAGTGTATCACCACTGTTCTCGTTTTGTTCTACGGCATCCATCAAGTCTTCCACCTTCTCATCGGATATTTATTCTTTGCAATCAACAAGACCCACTGTCATGTCTGTGCGAACTATGGAGACTAATTCTAGTACTGTGCCAATCCCATCGGCAAGTATCTTGGAGAGAGCAAGACCATCCACGAATTCAACGGCAACTACAACAACTCCATCATCAATGAGCAATTCAATAAGGAATACAACGACCGCCACGAACAATAACAATAACGCATCCTTACACACATGTGACAGTGTATCGACCAAAAATTCATTGATCACTTTAAAATCATAGCTGAATTAGCCCACCCACTTCTTTTTTTCTATATTCATTATCATTAGACTATTATATAGATCTATCTATCTATAAATGCATGAAAAGTCCGTTTCTATAAATCCCCTCAAGTGGGTAACAGTCCTACAGATTTACCCCGACGACGTCGTCTTCTTAATTGCGTCAAATGTTTCTTACTCACTCTCACATACACAGATGTCAAGTACATTAATGCTAATATGACAAACAGCAACATCCACTTCCAAACCCACAAAATATATGTGACAAATGTGGAATGTCGACTCATAGCATTGACTTTCTTGATACCGTATTGTTCAGAAAGGAATAACTCAGCCTGTTCCGAGGATAGTTTGCCCGTACCTTCATCATTGGTATGAAACTCATTAGTTTCTATTCTCAATAATTCAAACGTACCACTGGACTCCCCGATAAGCGACCCCACACCAATATATCTTTGGCTGGAATAACGATTTTTAGGTATCTCCAAATCTTCCTCCGTTTGAAAAAGTTCAATCCACCTACCATCATTATCATATTGAATATCCACTTTCAAAAAATTTACACTCTCCATGTAAATAATTCTTAATTGTACAATCCCATTAGAGAAAGGTTTCAATTTAATATGGTTCTTATTCACTCTCTTCGACGTACTTATAAACCCATCACTCGCCAAATCATAATGATCTCTCATCGGATTAACATTAACAAATATGTCCAGATAAGGTTGATATTTCTCCATCTCATTCCGGGTGTTCTCATGGAAAGTATCAATGACAACTGCCAACCCGGGCAAATTCCGAGGGAACCCCATCAATTCCATATTATCAGGATCTACACCACCAGAGTTCAAAACATATTGTCTCTTCCCATAACTGGACCTCCAATCGCTCATCTTCATGAAATTATTCTCAGCGGCAATGACAAACGCAACACCTTCCCCGACACCATCACTCCATTTGAACTCATATCTCACTTCAAAATCATCAATGACATTATCACCAACACCATTGGATATGACTCTCCCATATGAACCGATAGCATCACCGCTTCTTACCAACTTGATGGATTCTGTATTTCTCACTTGGACATCCGTACCGCCGAAATGCCAGAACGTGCTCATGGAATCCAAGAATGGCACATGTAGACATGCGTCTGTATTCAGTACTTTCCTCACTTTAGTATCCAATGGAGGTGTTGTCCTCTTCAGTATTGGTGACGACGATGATGCCATTGTCGATGCTTTGGATCGGGTGAAGTATTGAAATATGAGAAATGTTGTTATTATGAGTATCGTGAGCGTAACTTGTCGTTGTCGTTTATTTATATCATTGGGTCGTTTATACATTGTGGGTTGTTTGTATCTTTTCGGCGGTTTCACTAATAAGATGAATGAATAATTAAATAAGTGCTTTGTTTACAATTACGCGTTTTTCCTTTCAGCAATCATCTTGAAAAATTTTCGACGTAAATTTAACGTTATACATTCAATCATTGACAGATAAGCAAAAACAACAATTAGGACAGCAAAGATGGGTGTAGTTACTCCAAGATGTATTATTGTGAGACATGGTCAAACCGCATGGTCCAAATCAGGCCAATATACAGGTTCCACCGATATTCCATTGACTGAATTCGGTGTGCAACAAATGTTGAAGACTGGTGAGTCATTGTTTAGAAACAATCAATTCTTGAACCCTGATCATATTACTTATATCTTCACGTCTCCAAGAACTCGTGCTAGACAGACTATCGAATTGGTGTTGAAGCCATTAACCGAGGAACAAAGATCCAAGATTAGAGTCATTGTGGATGAAGATATTAGAGAATGGGAATACGGTGATTATGAAGGGTTATTGACTCATGAAATCATCAAGTTGAGAAAATCAAGAGGGTTAGACGTGGAAAAGCCATGGAATATCTGGAGAGATGGTTGTGAAAATGGTGAGACTACTCAAGAATTTGGGTTGAGATTATCTAGAGCCATTGCCAGAATTCAAAATTTACATAGAAAGCATCAAAAGGAAGGTATTCCCTCTGACATTATGGTTTTTGCGCACGGACATGCATTACGTTATTTTGCAGCCCTTTGGTTCAAGTTAGGTGTTGAGAAGAAGTGTGAAGAGGATTGGGAGTTGAGTGATTTGGAATCTTATGAAGATGAAACAGTTCCATATGTTAAATTGGAGAAATATAGACATTTGATTGATAATCCAAATTTCTTATTGGATGCCGGTGGTATTGGTGTTCTTTCATACTCTCATCATAATATTGATGAACCTGCACTTGCTCTTGCAGGGCCTTACTTGACTCCAGCAGAAGAGGAATCATATCACGAACCGGGAAACTAGTGACTTTAATTACAACTTTTTATAGAATAGAATAGATACATAGACATGACCATGAAACGATATAAAAATAAAATAGAATTTTTGTTTAAAATAGATGTTCAGTTTTACAACATACAAATTATAAAGCTAGTTATTCAATCAAAACAATAAAAAAGGAGAGATGAAGGAAATATAAGTTATAAATGTATAAAAAAAAAAGGTGGTATTGGATTTACAATTTTAAGTTTGGTAAAAAAAATGATAACGAAAAAGACCCTTCTAGCGAACGAAATGTAGAATGAATATCGGGTACCAACAAAGATGAAAGAAAGAAAGAAAGAAAATTTGACAAAAGCTGTCTAATAAAAGACGAATTGAGCAGAACCAGAAGTGACAGAGACGGTACAACCATCGGAACCAGAGCCAGGGTAAGCCCCATTTTCATAAGAACAGGAGCCCACGACGGAAGAACCTTCAGTGGCGACGATCTTGACGTTGAAGTTTGGTGGAGTGTTGTTGTTTGGGTTTGGAATGATGGATAAGTAAGTGATACCGTTAGTGTAACCGGCACCAAGGACGACAGGAGCCCAGTTACCTACACCGGAACCTGCTTGACCCCAGATACAACCATCTTCCACGGAGACACCAGCGTTGTTAACGTAGTATTGAGTGGAGGTCTTCTTTCCTTGCCATTGGTAGTATGAATCTTCATCGACGATGGAGATTGGTTGAGATGAGCCAGCTTCGATTAAAGTTGGGATTACCATACTTTCAGAACCTGGATAATCAGTTCTACACATAGCGATGGATTGACCAACGTTATTTTGAGCAGAGGCGGAAGATTTATCTTGTTCACAAAGGGAGCTGAAGGCGGTATTGGAACGGTATAAGAAGCCATCCTTACAGTACAACCCACCTAGGGATCTACCATCGGCTGGTTGTTCAGAAGGCCATTGAGTCTTGGAGTAACCTGGGGCACAGGCATAAGAACAGTAGAAACCATCTTCACAAGAGGAAGAAGTTTGACCGTCCATGTTCATGATGGAGGCCCAACCGTTCAAACCGACCCAGTCAAGGGAGACAGCACCTTGAGCAGAAGGGAAATCTGAACAAGCGATGGTACCATCTTGGAAGTCACCTGAGGAAGAGGAAGAGGAAGAGGAAGAAGCTGCCTTTGCGGAGGTAGTTGGTTGCAAAGTGGTGGTTGGAGCAGTGGTAGTGGCAGCAGCAGCGACCTTCTCGTTGTTGTTAGCGACAGTGGCAGTAGCTTGTTGTTGAGCTGGCACAACGACGGCACCATTTTCGTCGACAAATTCAGTAATGGTAACCATGGCACGCTTTTCGTTGTGACGGTCGTTATGGTGGACAGCTGGGGCTGCAAGGGCCAAAGAGGCACCTGATAGGACTAATAAACTGGACAATTTCATTTTTTCTAATACTTTGTAGAGGGAGTATAAAAATAGATTTTTATTTGTATTTTTTAAGGAAGGACTTTAAAGTTGGATATAACTAATTAATGAAGGAGTGAAAACACGTGAAAGTGTGGTTGTTTGCAACAGTTAGAAAAGGAGTGACTAAAGTTGAATTCTTCGGTGGGAAACAGATTTTTGAGTGAGGAATTAGCCAAAAATGTATCTGAGGATGTGGGACCTTGAGTGCTGGAGACGCGGTGGCTCGAGGAGGTTGTTTCTTTTATACTGTCTGTATTTACGTTTGCAACTTTGCCGTGTCCGGATCGGGTAAAGATTCCTCGAGAGTGTTTCAAACGGGTAACGGCCGAAAAGGGAAAAATTTGCAAAAGAAACGGTGCGGGTGTCTGGGTGCACTTACTTGGCCGCTTTGGGAAATGTAATGGCCAACGGGCGCCCAGAAACCGCCGCAGCCGCAGCACAGCACAAACCGGAATGCGGTGGTTACCTTACATGAATCGAGTCGGTTTTTTACATGGGCATCGCTTTTGATTTGTGGTCTTCGAGAAGTTTCCATCTAGCAAATTCTTTTCGGTTGGCGGTTCTAGATCCGGCTTCCTCGATTTAACACTCGAAACCTCCAATTAATTGATCGAATGCCGAGGTGTTGAGGCGTAGCCTTCTAGACCCTGTAACGCCTGGGCATGTGAAGACGAAACTTTTATGCTTCGTGAAATTATTAGAGTTTCTCAATATAGTTTATTTTCTTGAAGTGGGAAAACTTTAATTAAGTAGGAAGAGGCTTCAACTTTGACAGGGCATATTAGAAATTTCAAAAAAAAATTAAGTGGACGAGTCCGGAATCGAACCGAAGACCTCTCCCATGCTAAGGGAGCGCGCTACCAACTACGCCACACGCCCAGTAATTTATGTTTTTTGTTGAGGTGTCTTTCTTTCTGGTTGTTTTATTTCAATCACGTTTCTGTCCCAAATGTGGAAAGAATGTGGCGCTAGACTAACACTGTTAGTGCACCCATTTAACAGTTTTCAATATGTTTTTTTGTTTTATTAGAAATGTATATGACGAAATATATATATTTTGTGTTTATCTCGAATCAACACCAAAATGCATACGCTCTAATATACCAAGGCTTCGATGCCAAAATTGCCTTTTCTTCCATGATTTCTTGTTTCAATAATTCCATATCAGTTTCTCTTCTCCCCGTATCAATATCCATATCCTCCAATGGGATAAATAATTTCCAATTTCTTTTGTAAATCTTGTGACCAAAATACGTAGCAACCACAATAGGGAAGGACAAATATGATTGGAAAAACACTTCCGCATCAGGTTTCCCACCAGGTGGGAAAAGTGCAACGTAAAATTGAGCAATAAACATAAGCACAATCATAAATAACCCCCAGTACGAACCGGCAACACCTGCGGGCGACACAAACGTCAATTCATTGGTGTCTCTCCCCTGTGCTTTCAATGCCATTCTAAATCTAATGTGACAAAGACAAATACCACCCCATGTGAATAAAGAGGATAGACCGGACAATGCCAATAACCAATTGAAGACTTCACCTTCCTTTTTGGATGCTGCAACAAATGCTAGAAGACCAAATGTCGAGGTGATAGCAATACCTACTAGGGGTCTACCACTACGATCAATATAACCAAATACTTTTGGTAAAAATCCCTGATCTGATAAGGCAGCAATCGTTCTGGAACAGGCAAAAATGGCTGAATTACCCACAGATAACACAGCTATTAGGATAACAACGTTAATAACACTTGGTAAACCCTTGATACCATGTGTAACAATGGCAATGACAAATGGTGATGCGGCTGCATCCACAGAAGAAGCACCAATTAATCTTTTATCATTGTATGGAACCAAGAGACCAATCATGGTCAATGTCCCCATGTAAAATAAAACAATTCTCCAAACAACTTGCTTGGCGGCACCAGGAATACTCTTACGTGGGTTAGCTGCCTCAGCAGCAGTAATACCAATTAATTCACTACCAGCAAAGGAGAAGGCAGCAGTGACAAAGACAGAACAGACACCTTTAAATTGTGCCCCACTTCCATGGCCAACAAAGGCACCGGGATCATGCCAGTATTTGGCACCCACAAACCCACCTTTGGGACCACCACCACATACTAGCACGATTCCCAAGATTATGAATCCAATAACTGTTGTCACTTTAATGATGGAAAATACAAATTCTGCCTCACCAAACCCTTTAACACCAAACATATTTATAATAACAATGACCAACCAAAACAATGCAACAAACCCATCACGATATCTAGTGGGGGTACCCCAATAATTAACAGTAATACTAGCAGAGACAATCTCCAAAGGTAGAACGACAAGCCATTGCAAGGCGTAGTTGAAATTATTAGCGTAACCAAAGGATTCATCGACGAATCTGGTAGCATATGTAGTGAACCCACCTGCCACGGGGAAAACCACGGCCAATTCACCCAGGGCCATCACCATGGAATAAATCATTGTACTAGTCAACCCCCACCCGATGATTAACCCAGCTGGGCCACCAGTTCTTAAAGCGGTGGAACTACCGACAAACAACCCACTACCAATGGCACCCCCAATGGCAATCATTGTTTGTTGACGGCCCTTCAAAGTATGTTGCAAAGGTGCCTTGGCGGTGGCTTGAGCAATTCTTTCAGCTTCTGTCAAATTAGGATCCAGTTCGACATCCTCAGCTTTCTTAAATGAATCCTTAAACTTCTGCCATCTGGTTGTGGATGGTTGTGTAGTGGAAGTGAAACTTGGGTTGGAGATTGTATGAGTGATGGATGACTGAATATTTTCTTGAGTAAGGTCGGAGGACCCAACTATGTATGTTTCTTTCTGGTCCGTCTTCTCTTGCATATTATTAAACGAACTCATGGTCAGTTTTGTAATGTTGTGGTGGTTTGCACCTGTATAGAAGTACATTTTAAATGATAGAAAAGCTACAGTACATCCATTTTGCCCCAACTACTGTCTCCTTTTATA